>NW_012104965.1:52703-92605 GCF_000951045.1 Mandrillus leucophaeus | reverse complement strand
AAATACCATTTGACCCAGCCATCCCATTACTGGGTATATACTCAAAGGATTATAAATCATGCTGCTATAAAGACACATGCACACATATGTTTATTGTGGTACTGTTCACAGTAGCAAAGACTTGGAACCAACCCAAATGTCCATTGATGATAGACTAGATTAAGAAAATGTGGCACATACACACCATGGAATACTATGCAGCCATAAAAAAGGATGAGTTCATGTCCTTTGTAGAGACATGGATGAAACTGGAAACCATCATTCTCAGCAAACTATCCCGAGGACAAAAAAACCAAACACCACATGTTCTCACTCATAGGTGGGAACTGAACAATGAGATCACTTGGACACAGGAAGGGGAACATCACACACCAAGGCCTGTCATGGAGTCGGGGGAGGGGGGAGAGATAGCTTTAGGAGATATACCTAATGTAAATGACAAGTTAATAGGTGCAGCACACCAACATGGCACATGTGTACATATGTAACATAACTGCATGTTGTGCACATGTACCCTAGAACTTAAAGTATAATAAAAAAATGAGGAAATCCTAAAAAAGTAAAATAAATTTAAAAATAAAACAAATGTATTTTAAATGCACAAAACTGCAGTTTGTATACAGTAATATTATACATAGCACAACATGGCACTCAAAATAACATGGTTCCCACTTACCGTAAATACAAAGCTGAATATTTGAGAAGACAATTAATTAAGAAGCTTTTTTTAAAAAGACAATTCAGAAGCTTTTTATAAAAAAGCTTTAAAAGAGGAACAGATTTAAGACTATCAATATTAACAAAGTTGAATTATTATTGATCACGTCTTTATTTATTTCACTAGCTGGTTCCTTTTTTCTAAAACAACACACAACTATTAGACTCTATTCAAGTAAAGCTATACCAGATCCCTTCCTTCAGTCAATGGCAAGGTAACAGAACACCAATGAACAACCATACCTCTTCCAACAGTGTATGCCATTATACAACAGTATATAACAGTAAATACACTGTTATATATAACTACAGCAACCCCCAAATTGCAACTTCTCTCAATTTTTCTATTTTGTTTTTAAAAACAAAGCTAGAGAATTATTCCAACATGATTGAAAAGAAGGTAATATTCAACTGAATGAAAATGGTTATCTAGCTATCTTATAAAATTAACTGGCAACTCTTTAAAAGAATTATAGAGATATAACTTACATTTTTTGGCATTTCTACTGAGAGCTATATATGGCAGTAAGCATTTCTAATGTATTATTTTATTTGATCCTCATAAATATATCAGACAAATACTGTTGAAATTCCCTGTTTGAAACATAAAATCCTTTCGGCCTGGGCTGAGTCTTGTTCAATACTATATTTCTGGAATTCGAGATAGATTATGGCACAGAGTAGACAGTCAATAAATATTTGTAGATTGAATGTGCATTGTCTGTACATTATTATACCCATTTTCAGATAAGAATATCAAGACGCAAGGCCGGGCACGGTGGCTCACGCCTGTAATTCCAGCACTTTGGGAGGTCGATGAGGGCAGATCACCTGAGGTCGGGAGTTTGAGACCAGCCTGGCCAACATGGTGAAACCCCGTCTCTACTAAAAAATACAAAAATTAGCTGGGCATGGCAGCGCATGCCTGTAATCTCAGCTACTTGGGAGGCTGAGGCAGGAGAATTGCTGGAACCCAGGAGGCGGAGGTTGTGGTGAGCTGAGATCATGCCATTGCACTCCATTCCAGCCCAGGCAGACAACAGCAAGACTCCATCTCAAAAAAAAAAAAAAAAAAAATTAAGAAATAAAATTGCATCGTTTTTAAACAGTTGATCCAATACTCAAAACCAGGTCTTTCCACTCTAACTATGGTGTCCATTTTATTATACTACACCAATGCTACCAAAGCTTTTTAAAACAGAGGATACCTTATGGGACAGAAGAGGGAATTCATGCTCCCAGCGTGATCCAGTCATATTGCTAGAAGTTCATCTTCACATATACGCAACATCCTTTAGTCTGAAGTTATCTAGCATGATATCTTTATAAGACGATGTGAATACCTCACTTTTATCCATTTGATGCTATTTAATTACTCATCTTTAGTAAAATAGTGCTTCAGAAAGATCAGTTTTAGCCTGTACTACCTGATAATGTCACCTGAATTCTATGTGGGAGGCTTGTATCCTAGATGCTTGAGTATAGTTTCATGTATCTTAGAGATGGTCCCATTCAAGAAAGAATTGCCCACTCAAAGCCCTCCAGTGACACCTCATCACCTAGAGTAAAAGTAAAGTCTACACAATGGCCTTGAGGTCCCTACATGAGGTTCCCCGATCCCCAACTGCAGTACCTCTCTTTCGTCTTCTTCAACTCTCCCCCTAGTTCTTCTTCAGCCACACTGGCCTCCTTTTTGTTCATAGAAAATGTTGCTCAAGTTTCCTTTATCCCAGTATATCTGCATGGTTTGTTCCCTCATCTCCTTCAGCATTTGCCCAAATATCGCTTGCTTGATGAAGTCCCCCATAATCACCCTGTTTAAACCTACTGACCTCCCCTATTCTACTTCATTTTCCTCCATAGTACTTGTCAGCATATAATGTTAATTACTTGTTTATCATAGTCGATGTTACTTAATGACTTTGTTATCATCTGTTTACTCCTTCTGGAATTTAAGTTTCATAAGGAACAGGATTTTGTTCAGTCCTATAATCTCAGCTCCCCAAATTCTGTTTGCTACATAGTAGGTATTTAAACAAATATTCTTTGAATGAATAAATAACTGATTGCCTTGGTGCAGAATAAGACAAAGGAGGAGGCATCAAACAAAATGGAATAAACTATTTCTCTCAAATTAGAGTAAGAGCTATATAGGCATTAAGGAATAGCATTTTCAAGATGTTGTATATGTATTATTTTATGCAATTCTCACTGTCTGAAGTGTTCTTTCTCTATTATCTTTGTCAAGCATGTCATGTCTCATCCATTAAGGCTAAATTCAAAGGAAAACTCTTCAGTAAATTTTTTCTCAACTTCCATAGGAAGAGTCAGCTGTTTCATCCATCTGTACTCCACCAGCATTGGCTGTCTCTCTCAGAATATTTTGTGATATGTTATGGTACTTTTTTTCATTTGTCTCCTGGCCTAATCTATGAGCTCTCCAAGGACATAAACTATTGTATTCACCTTTGTATCTTCAGAAGCTGGCATTATCTGTTCGGATTTACTAATATTTAGCAGTTAAATGTGTGAATGAAAATAAATTTGGCACCTCAAATCATGCCGTGCTATTAGCCCTGGATTTTTCTTACTGTCTTGAAAGCGATTACAGCCAATATCCTTTTTATACTTGAGCTTACAGAGGATTCCAAATGGAAACTTCTTAAATCACAGCAGTTTATCTATGTTTACCATTTTAGCTAACATTTCTTTGTTCTTTTAATAATTATTATTATTATTATTATTCACATTCTTGCTGCAGTGCAAAAGCAGAATACCAGTGTGTTACAATGTCTATTCATTAGGTGGCAGACTGGTAGGAAAAACTTGCCAGGCTTTCTCCTCACAGTGCTTTCTGGTTTTGGCAGAGTAATTAGGTGCTTCTTTCATGAGGCACATTCTGAGAAGGCAGATTACATAGAATAAAAATACTAAGGGAGTTCCTCTCTTTCTTCCCTAGGTCATCATTAAATCAAGATATATTAGAAAGGATGAGTCAGATACCTAAATGCAAGCGGAAGCTATTCCCGTGGTAGGTGTTACAAAAACCACACTAAAAGAGGGTACTCCAGTTCCCAAAGATAATATTAACCTGTCAGCAAATTGTCTAAAAGGGTGATTTCAAATGAATAAAATATTAGGGACATAGCTATTGGAAACAAAGTTATATTTGGGAAAACCTCTTTCTCTAAAATAAGCTTTTCTCTTTTCATTATTTCCTACTTTGTCAGTAGTCTCGTCGGAAATAGATGAGAAAAAAATATAGTATTAATCTATATTGTAAAATTTTAAATGTAAATAATTGCCTACGTAAGTCCAGTTAACTGTGATACTACAGAGATCACAGAGTATAGCATACATTAATATTAAATCAGATCCACTTCATTGCTCTTTAAAAAAAGAACAATATGCAGAGATCCATTACATGTTTAAGTGGACATTTGCAAGCTATTTCACAGAAACAACATTTTCATAAATTAATATTTTACTACTATGAGCCTTAAGAGGGCACGTAATACATATCTATGTAGAAAATGCTTCAAAAATAGTAGGTTAGATCAAGATCAGCTCACTTAATTTCAAGATTTATTTATTTACTACATAATCTGTTTATTTTAAATCTGTTCATATTGGAATTTTTAAAAATTTCAGTAGCAGTGGCCGGGTGTGGTGGCTCAAGCCTGTAATCCCAGTACTTTGGGAGGCTGAGGCAGGAGGATCATGAGGTCAGGAGATCGATACCATCCTGGCTAACACGGTGAAACCCTGTCTCTACTAAAAACACACAAAAAATTAGCCGGGCGTGGTGGCGGGTGCCTGTAGTCCCAGCTACTCGGGAGGCTGAGTCAGGAGAATGGCCTAAACCCGGGAGGCGGGGCTTGCAGTGAGCCGAGATCGTGCCACTGCACTCCAGCCTAGGCAACAGGGCAAGACTCCATCTCAAAAAAAAAAAAAAAAAAAAAATCAGTAGCATTAATGATGATGGCTCATTAGTTTATAATCAAGAAAATAGAATTTTATTTGTCAAGACTTGCTATAAAATCCTAGAATTTAAATTTAAATTTAGAGTAACTCAAATTTACTTCAATATAAATATTTCATATTATCAAAACACTGCAATATTACATATGTAAAATCAAAGGCTTGAGACATTTGATATGTAAGTATGCTGAGAGTTTTAGAAAAGACATTTAAAGATTTTATATATATATATATAAAATTATATTTTTTTTGAGATGGAATCTCACTCTGTCGCCCAGGCTGGAAGTGCAGTGGCACCATCTCAGCTCACTGCAACCTCCACCTCTCGGGTTTAAGCAATTATCCTGCCTCAGCCTTCTGAAGAGCTGGGACTACATGCACCCGCCACCACGCCTGGCTAATTTTTGTATTTTTAGTAGAGATGGGTTTTCGCCATGTTGGTCACGCTGTTCTTGAACAAGAACATATATTTTTTGAAAGCTTCCCTTGTTACTATTTTCGTCTCTTTTGTAAAGTAAAATTTTTAATTTATCATGAAATAAAATTCACCTTTTTTGGTATACTGTTCTATGAAAGTTGACACACATATATATTCTTGCAATTCCCACCAGGTTCAGGATATAGAATAGTTCTGTCACCCTCAGTAAACTTTCTGTGCTACACCTTTATAGTTACATCCTTCCTGCCACCGCTAATCCCTGGCAACCTGTGATCTACTCTCCATCACTGATTTGTCTTTTCAATCATATCATATAAATGGAATCATATAGTGTTTAACCTGTTGAGATCAAGTTTTTACTGAGCACAATGTCTTTGAAGTTTAGCCAAGATGTTACATTTATTAATAGTTCATTCATTTTTATTGCCAAATGGCATTCCATTTTAAGTCTCTACCAGTTTGTTTATTCATTTACCCACTGAAGGACAATTGGGCTGTTTCTAGTTTTGAGCTCAATTATAAATAGAGCTTCTGTAAACATCCGTGTACAGGTTTTTGTGTGAATACAATATGTCATTCCTCTATGGTAAATACCCAAGAGTAGGATTCCTGGGTCATATATAGCCCTGCAAAGATATATTTTATAGTACTTTTCTCTTCCATCCTAAATAACTATACACCTTCAACTATCCTTATACAATATAGATTAGATGCTTTTTAATAACACAGTCTGAACTTCTGACATACACAATAGTATATTACGTTATTAGGGCTTCCATAACAAAGTGCAAATAAGTGGGTGACTTAAACAATAAAAATGCATTGTCTCACTGTTCTGGAGGCTAGACTTCCAAAACCAAGGTGTCAGCAGAATCGGCTCCTCTGAGGGTTGTGAGGGAAGAATCTGTTGCAGGCCTTTCTCCTTGGCTTATAGATGGCTGCCTTCTCCCTATGACTCTTCACATGGCTTTCCCTTTATGCTGTCTCAATGTCACAATTACCCTTTTTAATAAAGATACCAGTCATATTGGATTAGAACCCACCTTAATGACCTTATTTTAACTTTATAATCTCTGTAAAGATCTTTTCTCCAAAAGAGGTCACTTTCTGAGGTACTGGGGGTTAGAATTTCAACATATGATTTGGGGAGGACACAAATCCATAAACATCCATCTTCTGACCCCAAAAATTCATGTCCTTGTCTGTCATATGCAAAATACATTCGCTCCATCACAACACCTCCAAAAGTCTTAACTGTTCCAGCATCAACTCTGAGTCTCAAATCTCATTTAAATCATCCAAAACGATTATGGGTGAAACTTGAAGTATGATTCATCCTGAGGCAAAGTTCTTCTCCATCTGGAAACCTATAAATCCAGACAATGAGTTATCTGATTTGAAAATACAATGGTGGGACAGGCACAGGACAAACATTCCTATTCCAAAAGGAAGAAATAGATCATAGGTCCAAAACCTAGCAGGAAAAATTCCAATAGATATTGAGACTTGAGAATAAACCTCTTTGGCTCAGTGTTCTGTCCTTTGGGCCCATAAATGTGGTAGAACCAGTTTTCTAGGACCTGAGCATTAGTGACTAGACTTGCCCTCTGAAACCAAGGAGGTGGTCCTATTTTCTGGAGCCAATGAGGAAATGGCCCCAATGTTGCCAGGCTTGTGCTCTCTGGACCAATGATGACAGAAGCAGCTCCGCTGACCTCTAAACTACCTTCCGGATCATTCTTCTCCTTTCTTAAAAACTATCTGCATTATCAACCAACCAGATAGTTCAAGCAACCCATTTCCTGCTTGTAGAATCCCAGAAGTCTGACCATTTTCCTTCACTTCATCGCAGTTCTGTCACCTTCAGTCAGAGTCTGTAGTGTTTCTGCTGCTACAAAACTCTCAAAAATCTTGTTGGCCTCTTGTGCAATTCATAGGGTTCCAAGCCACCAGACAAGGGGGTCTTTCACAGATCTTTCCTGGATGACCACATATCTATTCCTGGCTTTTGCTGAGATGACACTTTTGATGCTCTCTCAGTCACACTTTTGATGCTCTCTCCAGAACAAGTTTTCTCATTTTTTGCAATGTAGATAGGCTGAGAATTTTTCCAGTCTTCACATTCTGGTTATTTTTTGCTTAACAACTCCTTCTTCAATTTAGTCTCTCCCTTCACAGTTTACTATAAACAGCAAGGAGAACCAGGATGTGCTTGTGACCCTTTGCTTAGAAAGCTCCTCAGCTAAATATCCAAGTTCATCATCTATAAGTTCTATTTTCCACAAAGAAACTAGAACACAAGTAGACCACGTTCTTTTCTATTTTGTAATAAGGATTACCGTTCCTCCAGTTTCCAAGAAGATGTTCTTATTTCTGTCCGAAACTTCATCAGAAACATCTTTAACATTCATAAGTCTACCAATAGTCTCCTGGAGGCAATCTAGACCTTTCCTACTAAGCACCTCAAATCTCTTCCAGTCTCTGCCAACCAAATTCCAAAGCCACTTCCACATTTTAAAGTATTTGTTACAGCACTACCTTAGTACTTCCTGGTGTTACCACAGACTGGGTGGCTTAATCAACAGAAATTTATTGTCTCACAGCTCTGGGAGCTAGATGTCCAAAAATGAAGCTGAGTTGGTTCTTTCTAACGGCTATGAGAAAAGAATCAGTTCCAGGCCTTTCTCAGGGGGGAAAACAGAAAGAAAAAGAACCACTGGAACTAAGATATAATAACCATTTTTTATTGAGATTTTGCTATGTACTAGTTAATTTTATATACATTATTATCACATTATCGCATTTAACCTTATAATACCCCCTTTGAACTATATAATCTACACTTTACGGATAAAGAAATTGAATTACAGAAACATTAGATGAATTACCCAAAGTCAACCAGTTGGTAAGTATTGGAACCCAAAGACATCTGACTTCAAAACTTATGCTTTAATCCACCATACTTTATTGCAAAAAAAAAGAAAAAGAAACTTATGAATATGCCATATTTCTATATACATAAATATAAAACACTGTATTAAAAACCTATGAAATCCAATTATATTATATCTTGAAACCAGAATTGTTTCTCTGTAATTTCTTATTTCAGGACAACACAAAGCAATTTGAATAAGCAACAAAAATTAACAAACTTGAGTAATTTTAAAAAATAATTTTGCCTGAATGCACTCTTATCAATCTTAAGCCAGTTTTAGAAGAAAGTATATTGGTTTAATGTACCTTGGCATGTTCATTCATTTGCAACTCAAAATTTATTTGTCTTTCATGTTGAAAAGAATTTATTTGTCTCTCGTGTGTTAAAATCTAGAAACTTTTCTTATGTACCTCCTTTTCTTTACCATAAATATTATAGATAGAAATATAATCTTAGGATTCTATTTCCAGATTTTTTACCTTCTAATGACACACCTGAGATTGATATTTTGGGGCCTCCCAGGTCAGATACTTAACTCTCATGGCTATTACTGCTACAGACAGTGTTTTGGTGTGAAATCTGGACTGATTTTACATGCCTGAGATTTAAAACTATCAAATTTGTGCTATATTATCTATAGCCAATAACTTTATTCTATTTTATTTTTGGTAATTTAGAAAATTTAGAGGCAAGAGACCAAATTCTTAATGATATTGTGTTTTTAAATCTTTTTAAATTTTTCTAATTTTTCTGAAAGTAACTGTGCTTTTAGAAGATACTATAACATACCCCTTCACACCAATCACCAAAGTAACATGTAGGAATTGTTGAAGTCCTCCTTTCTATCTGTGTCTAGCATCATTTCTGGGTTCAGTTTTCTGGATTTCCTGACACATATTGGGATTTGGTTGGTACAGTATCTATTAAAATAAATGGGCACTGCTTGCCACACACCGAAGCCAAGGAAAATTTTATCTTCATCCAAATACGAACAAACTCAAAGTAAAGCATATTGAGAACACAAATGAGAATCAAATGAAAAGAAAAGAAACACTAACACCCCCTTTTTATAACAAGTGATTTATATTCTAAAGTCACAGCCTATGATTACAGTTGTAGATTCCATCAGATTTTTTTATAGCTAAGAAAATGTGCTTCTTAAGGCAGAGATCCAGATTTCTGAATCGTGACAGCAACAGCTGAAGACTAAAGATAGACAGTCAAAACACCATTTTCTGTACATTTTCAGTTGTTAAAAAAGCAGTTACAGTACATTATGTATAAAACATATTGTTTTAACCCTGTGATGGCTCTACTGTGGAAAAATTTATGACAGAAAATATTATTTTATACCTTCATTATATACACATATTTTTTAAAGTGGTGATGGCTTTTTGTGCTTAATGTCATATTTTCAAATGTATTTTATATAGATGTGTATAGTCATTATCAACAAAATATTCTTATTTCAAACAAACGTTGAATTCATATGTGGCCCCTGTCTCATGGTGACTCACACTCATTCCTCAGGATCTGTTTGCTTTTACCTCTTTCTGGAAAGCTCTTTCTCTAGATCTTTCTATGGTTCCCTCCCTCATCTCCTTCAGGTATCTGTTCATATGTCTTCTCAGAAAGTCTGTCCTTAATGACCCGATGTAAAACAACAGCCCTGCCCTTCCTCTTACCTTCCTCAGTTTTAATCTCCTAACAGCTTCTGTCACTCACTGTCTGCCATTGCTACTACCTGACACCTCAACTAGAATAAAACCCCCGAAACAACAGAGACCTTTAGTGTTTCATTTACCTCGGTGACTCCAGCACCTAAAGCAGTGCCTGGCACAGAGCTGATGTTCAATAAATGCCTGCTTAATCAATAAAGGCCACTTAGTTAAACTGCAAGAGCTTTCACTCAAGGGTCCCAATAAGAGCCGTCTGCTTCATCCTCAGTCACTTCAACCAAGTCCTTAAGCAAATTCATTTTTTCAGCCACTGAGAAGAGGTGTGAAAAAACATGTGGAATGATAGACAACAGGCAAGGTTAAACCTTGCCTTGAATTTGCCACTGTTGATGGCCTTTTAGCCAACACTGCTGGGGTACCACTGAAAGCCTGACCTTCCATAAGCAGAAAAATATTGCAATTCTCTATTCCTTAGTGGGAACACATTTCACTAGACAGAAGGCAAAGCAGACATGAACTTGTGACCTTCCCAATGGAGTAGCTGCACCACCACCCAGCAGGATTCGCTCTTTCAGATAACACAATGGTAACACTGTGTACCGAGGAATGATTCACAGGAGAAACAGGAGCTCTGCCAAAGGCAGGAAGGCAATCTGTACAGAATACTATATGCTGAGAGAGCTTTCTTGTCATTACAAAATGAGGAGCAAGCAGCTTGGGGGATGGTAACTGCCTAACTGACGTTATATATCCCTTAGAAAGAAGACCCAGAATGTGAATCACATCTTTTTTTATGGAATGGGGGTTCCAATATGGAACTTCATTTTAGTAAAGTAATCAAGATGTTCTTTGAAGTTGATTTTCACAGTTTTTCAAAGCTCAATAAATACTGAAGAAAGATGAAGATGATGGATGATGGTGATGATGATGATAGTAAAAATTAAGCAAACATTTCAAATACAAATGAGTTGGATGGCCAAAAATATTTGTTAAAGCAGTAATAATTATGGGGGTTTTGAAGAATACCTGTTAAAATCCCAGATATATAAAAAAGGAATGAGATGCTAAGGTGAGAGACCTGTAAATCTGCATAAAATTCTAAATGATTCACTATTCAAAACATTGAACTTGTTGTCAAGGAGATTTATGGTAAGCATAGTAATTCTCTTTTCAATTCTAAGCTATCATTTATACTGTCCAAAAACACTACATTATAATTAAGAACAATTTTGCCATAGATAACATTATATTTCCTAAACAGTACTCTTGATATTTTTATTACGATTACTAAGCACAAAAATACAGTAATCTATAAAGAATCTGCATGCGAAAATACTTGTGGAAACAAATTAAACCCCTGGTAAATTGAAGAGCAATCACAGAGGAGAATGACCTAAGCGAGTGAATTATTTATCAGGAATCTGTGTTTTGAGATCAAACCTAAGCCAGGTTCTTCATCATCCTTGAGAAATTCCTTCAGGTTTTCTGTTTCTCAGTGCCTTGTCCATAGATGTAAATGTTCGGACCAAGTATTCTTTAGGGAAATTCATGTGAATTAATACATGAAAATTTAAAATTAAGTGGTAGTGCACCCAGAGCAGTGTCTCACACCGGTAATCCCAGCACTTTAGGAGGCCAAGGTGGGTGGATCACCTGAGGTCAGGAGTTCAAGACCAGCCTGACGAACATGGTGAAACCCCATCTCTACTAAAAATACAAAAATTATCCAGGTGTGCTGGTGGGTGCCTGTAATCCCAATTACTCTGGAGGCTGAGGCAGGAGAATCGCTTTAACCCAGGAAGTGGAGGTTGCAGTGAGCCGATATCGTGCCATTGCACTCCAGCCTGGGGAACAAGAGCAAAATTCCATCTCAAAAAATATAAATTAATTAAAAAATAAATTAAAATTAAATGGTTCTGCATTTACAATACAATCTGGCACAAATATTTGAATAGTACACTCCTTTGCACATGTAAAATGTGCTCTAAGTATTATCACATTCATTTAAAAATATTACCTGTAAAGAGGGAAATCCAAGCCTAATGTGGCTCCACAGCTTTTATACACAGTTACCTGCTGGATTACCATTTGGGCACTTTTCCACACTCAAAGTAAAAAAGTAAAACTTTTTCCTTAGGGCCTAAAGCAAGCTTTTCAGAGCAAAGAGCAAATATGGTATGCTGTATAGAATAACACAAAGCGAGTTTCTGAAGATTAGAATATGTAACAACAGTCCACGGAAGAAAGAACAAGAACTATACATCACCATCTCCATTTCCCTATGGTATACAGAACAATGCTAGATCTGATTTTTTTATTACAATATGCACCAAGTACAAAAAGGGGAATGAACATTCACTGAGGGGCCATTATTGCTAAATACTTGAAATATTTCTCAGGTAATGCTTCAAGTAATTCCATGATACAGGCTTTATTAATGGGAAAACTTCATTGAGAACAATTGAGGCTCAATAATCTAGTAATGATGCTCTTAATGCTTTTCTCTCTGTAAGTCTACATTCTTTTCATTATGTCAGTAGTTCTCCAAATGTGGCTCCATGATCGGCACCAAAAGCATCGCTTGAGTTTGTATCTCTTGAAAGCTTTCTAAACCTGTTTTAAAATATTGCCACCTACTGAATCAGAAACTCTGGGGAGTGGGACCCAGAAATCTCTTAACAAGTCTTCAGGTGAATCTGATGCACACCAATATTTGTGAACCACTGAATTCTGCCATGTTTTCAGAGTTGATAATCAAGGAATTTTAGCATATAATGAGACCAGAAGAAAAAGCCAGAATTATAACTAGTAGATAAAGTTTCCTAAAGATAGATTTACAGGTTACAAGGTAGCTTCAGTTAACATAGTGAGTGTGAACTTTCTCAAACTCAGAAATGCTTATGATGGGAT
This sequence comes from Mandrillus leucophaeus, assembly GCF_000951045.1. Taxonomy (NCBI): domain Eukaryota; kingdom Metazoa; phylum Chordata; class Mammalia; order Primates; family Cercopithecidae; genus Mandrillus; species Mandrillus leucophaeus. Next base: position 79,944 of record NW_012104965.1, on the reverse strand, counting down.
GAAAATTAGATGCTATCACATGTGTCAAGTCAAATTAGTTGGCTGTGACTACCTGAAACACTCTATTAGTTCATTCTCACATTGCTATAAAGAACTACCTGAGACTGAGTAATTTATGAAGAAAAGAGGTTTAATTGACTCACAGTTCTGCAGGCTGTACAAGACGCATTGCTAAGAGGCCTCAGGAAACTTGCAATCATGATGGAAGGTAAATGGGAAGCAAGCACATCTTACCATAGCTGGGCAGGAGACAGAGAGAGATAAGCAGGAAGTGCCATACACATTTAAACCATCAGATCTTATGAGAACTCACTCACTAGCACAAGAACACCAAGGGGAAAACTGACCCCATAATCTAATCACCTCCCACCAGGCCCCGTCTCCAATTTGACATGAGATTTGGTTGGGGACACAAATCCAAGCCATATCATTCCATCCCTGGACCCTCCCAAATCTCATGACCTTCTCACATTTTAAAACAAATCATGCCTTTCCAACAGTCCCATGGAGTCTTAACTCATTCCAGCAAAGTCCACGCCCAAAGTCTAATCTGAGACAAGCCAAGTCCCTTCTGCCTATAAGCCTGTAAAATCAAACACAAGTTAGTTGCTTCCAAAATAAAATGAAGGTACAGGAGTTGTGTAAATGCTTCCATTCCAAAAGGAAGAAAGCATCCAAACCAAAGGGACTACAGGCACTGTGCACGTCTGAAATCCAGCAGGGTGGTCATTAAATCTTAAAGCTGCAAAATAATATTCGTAGACTCCATGTCTCACATCCAGGGCATGCTGATTCAAGGGTGGGCTCCCAAGGCCTTGGGCAGCTCTGCCACTGTGGCTCTACCAGGTACAGCCCCTACATTTGCTTTCATACGCTGGCATTGAGCACCTGAGGCTTTTCCAGTCACATGGTGCAAGCTGTCGATGGATCTACCATTCTGGGGTCTGGAGGCCAGTGGCCCTCTTCTCACAGCTCCACTAGGCAGTGTCTCAGTGGGGACTCTGTTTGGGGGCTTCGACCCCACAGTTCCCCTCCACACTGCCCTAGTAGAGGTTCTCCAGGAGGGCTCCACCTGTGCAGCAGACTTCTACATTGACATTCAGGTGTTTTCATACATCCTCTGAAATCTAGGTGGAGGTTTCCAATCCTCAACTCTTCTCTTCTGTGCACCTGCAAGTCCAACACCAGATGGAAGCCGCCAAGGCATGGGGCTTACACCCCCTGAAGCAATGACCTGAGCTGTACCTTGGCTCTTTTTAGCCACACCTGGAGCTGGAGTGTCTGGCATGCAGGGTGCCTTGTTCCAAGGATACAAAAAGCAGCGGGGCCTTGGGCCAGGTCCACAAAACCATTTTTCCCTCCTACACCTCTGGGCCTGTAATGGGAGCTGCAGTGAAGGTCTCTGAAATGCCCTGGAAACATTTTCCCTATTGCCTTGGCTATTAACATTCAGTTCCTCTTTCCTTATGCAAATTTCTGCAGTAGGCTTGAATTTCTCCCCAGAAAACGGGTTTTTCTTTCCAGTACGTGGCCAGGCTGCAAATTTTCCAAACTTTTACACTCTACTTCCCTTTTAAATATAAATTCCAGTTTCAGATAATCTCTTTGTCCATGCATATGAGTGTACACTTTTAGAAACAGCCAGGTTATATCCTGATTGCTTTGCTGCTTAGAAATTTCTTCTGCCAGACACCCTAAATCACCTCTCAAGTGCAAAGTTTCACAGATCTCTAGGGCAGGTGCAATTTGCCAACAGTGTCTTTGCTAAAACATAGCAAGAGTCAACTTTACTCCAGTTCCCAATAAGTTTCTCATTTCCATCTAAGATCACCTCAGCCTGGACTTCATTGTCCATATCACTAACAGCATTTTGGTCACAACCATTCAACAAGTCTCTAGGAAGTTCAACTCTTTCCCACATCTTCCTGTCTTCTTCTGGGTCCTCTAAACTGTTCCAACCTTTGAGCATTACCCAGTTACAAAAGTTGTTTCCCCATTTTCAGCTATCTTTATAAGAGTGCCCCACTCTCCCAGTATCAAATTTCTGTATTAGTCTGTTCTCATGCTGTCATAAACAACTACTTGAGACAGGGTAATTTATGAAGAAAAGAGGTATAATTGACTGACAGTTCACAGGATGTACAGGAAGCATGGCTAGGAGGCCTCAGGAAACTTACAGTCATAATGGAAGGTGAAAGGAAAGCAAGCACATCATGCTATGGTGAAGCAGAAGAGAAAGAGAGCAAGGGGGAAGTGCCACACACTTTAAACCATCAGATCTTGTGAGAACTCACTCACTATCACATGAACATCAAGGGGAATTCCACCCCCATTATTCATTCAGCTCCCACCAGATCCCTCCTCCAATTCAATATGAGATTTGGGAAGGGACACAAATCTAAACCATATCACACTGACATGAGAAGGTTTGTGAGACTGCAATGAATAGAAAAAAGACGCCATGATTAATAGGCAATGTCTGCCATGACCCAGGGAGAAGGGAATGGCAACACCCAAGCATTGTAGACTGATCAACTATGAGCACCTATAGTTATTTTAATATCTGAATATTTCCTATATAATGAGCCAACTTAAAAATGCAGCTTTAGCAATCAGTAGCTTATTAGAAATAACAGTGAAACCTTAATATAGAATAAGGTTGAAACAATCCATGATAATTACAAATAGTCTACTTATTGTCATTGATCACATCATAATTATTGACAATGGTTTTCAAGAACATTTTTTATTTATTAAAAGTATTCTACTATGGCTACATGTAAGGAGGAAATCTCTAAGTAGAAATTGGAAAAGAGGGCAACCATGATTTAGAATTTCCATCTTGGTGACATAAAAATTATTCCAGGCCAGGCATAGTGGCTCACACCTGTAATTCCAGCACTTTGGGAGGCGGAGGCAGGCAGATCACCTGAGGTCAGAAGCTCAAGACCAGCCTGGTCAACATGGCAAAAGCCCATCTCTACTAAAAATAAAAAAATTAGCTGGGTGTGGTGGCATGCACTTGTAGTCCCAGCTACTCAGGAGGCTGAGGCAGGGGAATTGTTTGAACCCAGGACGTGGAGGTTGCAGTGAGCCAGCCTCATGCCATTGCTTTCCAGCTTGGGTGACAGAGCAAGACTATCTCAAGAGAAAAACAAACAAACAAACAAAAAAACCCGGTGCTACATTTATGTCCTATAATGGTTTCGCATTATTTTGTATGCTTTAGGTTGGAATTCTTTAAGATTTATTGGATGAATGAATGTGTCTATCCCTCCGATTAAACTGTATCAAAGTCCTTTAAAGAGAGAGATCCTGTATTGTTCCTCTAAGTGTTTTTCCCACAATACCTTCATGCAGTCTTCTGATCATAATAGCACTGGAATATTTGTTAAACATAAATTAGTAGCAAAAGGATAATAACTACCAATTCCTAGGTGTCTATTGTGTCCAAGTTTGCAAATACAGTAACAAAGAAACTCTTGTTCTGAGATTCAAAGCTGAAAAATAGTAAGTACTAAAGTTTTATTCAAACCCAGCTGTCTCACTCTAAAGATCTTTCTCCAATAAAATTGTCTTTTCTAAAAATCAGTTATGCTATAATATACAGTATATATTATTGTATACATAAAATTATAAAGATACGTATGTATTTTATATGTAAATATAAACATAGTCACTGAGTTTGAGTACCTACATCAGTAAACCTACATTCATTCATAATTATCTGTGGATTGAAGCAATTTTGTCACTCATTTAATTTCAGTTTCATTCTATGGAAATGGGACCACTTTAAGGAATAATTCTGTGTGTCTTCCCAATCAGTGGAAATAAGGGCTTGGTTCTGGACCTGATTTTTTTTCTAATATTGTCAATTAACTAATGCTCAAAGCTGGCTAGCGCTGGGTTTTTCTGATACAAACAGAAGGGATAGATTTGTAGCCAACGGAACACTTTGCTCCAAGAACTTTACCTAAATGCAATCAAAAAACATTCAAGACAAATTATTCACCAGTCTAGAATTTTCTCTGGCAACAATTTGTCATGTTCAACTCTATGCATGGCCCAGTGTAGCATTCAAAAAATATTTGGTTCCAAAGAAATAAAAAACAAGAGAGTATATTTTCTCCTCTCTTTACTAAAAAGGCTTGCTTATAGTAAGACTAGTTATAGTGGAACTGCATCTAAATAAAGGAAAAAATTGAAAATACTATCCAGAAATAGTTATGCAGAAACACTAAGTAAATTAGAGTATGTTCGAAAGAATTTAATTCCTCATTTTCCTCCACTTCTAGTCTACTGTTTGGTAAACAGCATACACCTTCAGGTTGATTGTGTCTCTCATCCAATTCCATACTTACCAATTGAAGAATATTGTCACCTGTTGGCCAAAGCTACTTTCCATCACAGAAAGCTAATCAAGATTACAAATTGTTTCTTCTACAGGAAAATATTCAGCTTTATCACACCTCTTCCCAAATAATCTAGACCTATAAAACATTATACCAAGAAAAAATTCTAAAACTCAAAAGGCTACGATACATGGATCTCCCAAGAACTCACCAGCTCTAACAAATGCATAATCCCAATTGACAAAAATAGCCTCTCTGAAATATGGCAAGACAAAGAAGTGTACACATGTGCCCAGTGGGCCATGTGAAGGAATATTCTCCTGGCCTTTTGGGGACTGACCATCTCAATGGCAAACTGATTCCCAAAACAACTGGCTATCTGACCACAAGGCATATGCATTGAAACACACTTATATGTGAAAGTGCAAGGGACCTAAATGTTTAGAAACTTAAAAATCAAAACTTACAAGTTTAAAATAAACATAAAATCCAATAAACACACAGTCATAATATGTTACTAAATTTTTTTGTACCAGAATCTACCTAGTCTGCCTAGAAAAAAATGATGTTATTTCATAACAGAGAGAAGCAACAATGATGGATATATCTTCGTAACGCAGATAATGGCTTTTATATTCATAAGATACAAGACTTGGCATTTAAAAGTCCAAAGGAAAAAGAGATTATGACCTACTTTTTTCATTATTGATAATGATGCTCATTTCTGAAAATCTTTCAAATGATGTATTGTTATAGCTACAGGAATAAAAGAAAATACCTACTTAAGCATTCCAGAGATGATTACTTGGAGTTAGTCAATTTTGGCACGAATCAGTCTCCCTCATTTATATTCTTGATTTGTCAAAAACAGCTCATACTGCTGATAACACCATCCTCTCTGAATATTGTCAGGGACTATCATATTCTACTTTTCAAATAGTTGGAATAAATATCAGTCTCAGAATTTTCATTTCACTTCAACTACATATCATTCTCCAAACTATGCTGGTGGCTACAAATGTGTGACTTGATCAACTTATTCCTTTATTCACTATTGGGTTTTTGCATTAAAGTCATATAAGGTGCTTCATGAAATGATTCCCTTAGAAATCTCCCCAGTATACCTATTACTGTCTATTAATAGAAATGCCTAAATAACTGCTTAGTATCACATAGATGTTCATAGCAGAGAAAGGCAATCGCTGCTATTAACATGTCTTCTGCTTTCTAGAAAATGCATTGGTACTTCAAAGAAAATTTAATGGAGATGTTTTATATAGAAAAAGCAATCAAGTTATTAAAGGACCAGGTGTCATTTTCTAAGCACAGTCATAATATTACAAATTAAAGTACAAGAATTAGTCACCTATCTCAATTGCCTAGCGTCTAGTCACTGGCAAATTAAGCTGATGAAGTCAAGATGTAAGTTTTTGTACCTCCAGGCTTCACTGTCTCTAATTTATTCCTCTCTATCTCTCACTACAATTACTTATTTTCCTGAATATATCAGCCTGACCATGTCACTCTCTTGCTTTATACACCTCAATGATCCCAGAAGCCTACTAGATAAATTCCAATCCCTTTAGTTAATGGCTTTCCAGAAGCTCTGTAACCTCTTCTTTCTTATCCTTTAGCCTATTCTTTCTTATCTGAGGCAAACTCAAGCCAAGAGCCTGTCCTGTCCAGACCCAGGTTTTCTTTTGGCCTCATTTCCTGCTACTGCACCCCACATCTCATGTATGGAGCCCTTCAGGTGCACATTTTTTCACATGTTCACACATTTAGTCACTCATGCTGCTCGTTATATATGCAATGTTCTCTTTCCTCACTTCCCAAGTGTATTTCACTCCAAGACCCAATCGAATGTCACTTCCATTCTTGAAAGATCTCACTGATGCCTTCAGGTTGGTTGGTATTCCCATTGTGCTCAGTAGCTACTTTTACCATAGAACTTATTACATTATATACTTGTTAATTGTATATTGGCATATCTATTTCCCCCAGTTGAGTGTGAACTTCATGAGAATATGGCTCATGTCTTAATCTTTATATTTTGAGTCCTTACCAAATCACAAGACCCACAGTAAACACATAGTCACTTTTGGCTGGTTAAGTGAATAAAGTATGAATCCCAGAATATTTGACAGCAATATATTACACTAATACCTCCCCGCCATTTATCTTCCAAATACATGTATCACTCTTCTGCAAAAAATCATAAGAAAGAAGGTAGTATAGCCCCTGCCTCTGGACAGGTAGTCCAAAATGTATTTCCTATTTTTAGGTTTGTATTGCCAATTTCATATGAAAGAATAGAACTGTATAACCTTTAAAGCACAACAAACTTACTTAGAAAAATATTTGTAAATTCTCAGTATACAATTAAATATATTTTAAACCATTAAATCAGTTTGAATGCCTGCTACATAGGAGTACAATAAAAGTTTGTTAAATAAGTAAATTTATAAACGAATACAATTATTAATAAATATAAAAATAATACTTTAAGATGTAGATTAAAAGCCACTTATACATTGTGTATTACTGTGCCTAAGAAAGTTGAATTATTAAATGAACTTTTGAGATTGATATTTAGAAGTAGTTGAGAGTCAACCATAATTTTCTGACAAATTCCTATTTGTTCTGGCTTAGAATTGTTATTAGAATGGAAAATGAATAAGCACTAGTAGAGCACTCTCAAATACTGGAAGAGCAATTCAAAGCAAAACTCTGAGTCTAAAAAAAACACCAAGGGAAAAAGAATTAAAGAAACAAAACTAATCATACCATTTCTATAACCCCATTTCTATGATCTAACCTTTCTTCTTTTTCAATGCTTTTGAGAATCACAGTAAAAAAAAAAAAAGTCATTAATAGCCATGGGCAAAAGTGTAAAATACATGTCATTACAAATATTGTCACAGATCTAAAATTTGAAGATGTCGATAGAATTCCAGCAATATATAGTAGAATGCAGTAGATTTTTTCAAAAAAGTTCGTGCTTTGAAATCTTCAAAAAAAAAGTTTTTTCAACTAAATACATTGCTAGGCTAACCAAGTGTTAATTGATTCTCTAGCAAATTAAGGGAGCTAATGCCTGAAAACAACTCTTTCATACCGTGTTTGGTAGTAATTAGTGTTACTCATCTAGTGTCCCAGCTGTCTTCTTCCTAGGCAGATGGTAGGATAGTACTTCCTGCCCCCCTGTGAAAATATGGAGCATGTGACTCATTCTAGCCAGTGATTTATAACTGGATATAACCACACAATGCTTTGCAAAGTGAGACCCTCTCAGAGCTCTTTTTGCTCTCTTGCACTTATCATGAAAATGTTTGAGATGGTGGCAGCTGTCAGCCTGGGGTTCTAGAGTAATTGTAATCAGTCCAATTCATCCATACCCAAGATGAATGTGTCATATGAGCAAGAAGAAAACCTATAGTGTTTAAAGCTCCAAGAGTTTGGAGTTGTTTGTTATAGCATAATAGCCAGCTTATCCTGACTTATACAACCTGAAAAAGTAGGGTGTTTCTCAGGTAAAATTAAATGAGATATTGTGATGCATTCTATTTTCTACAAACTATTAGATCAAAGCAACAAAAAGATCAATGCTGTGTCAAAATGTGGTTATGAATATTTTAATAAAATTATCTCCTTTACATTGAAGTTTAAAGATGCTTTGCATTAAGAAAAATCCTTTAATGAAATAAAAATACAGGTTGGGTCATAATTACATGACAATATGACTCACTATATGAAGCATTCCTTCAAATGGTCAGTTTACTCTGGTAGTCTAAAAATATGACAGTTAATAAAACATACTTTACAAACTGCATTTTAAAAATGCATTTACATTGTAAAGTGAGGTGTACCCATGCTGTCACTAAAATGCTAGGAAACACCAAACTTGTGTTTATTCTGGTCCATTCAAATAATTCACAAGGAAATGCAATTTAGGAGTTTAATCTTTGTAAATTTCTCTATCTCGTCAAAGAGAACTTTATGATGACAAGCAATTCTCCCAATAAGAATAACTTCTCATTCCTCTAAGATATTGCTTTAAACAATGAGTGAATTTTTTTAAAAAAAAATTATAGTTAGCCAAGTAGGAGGGAACACAACTTTCTCACTGCAGGAAGGGACCTCAAGGTCAGGGACTGTGTGTGCCTTGTTTACAGGCCTGTTCTGCATGACATAGCACAATGACTGATGTACAGAGACAACATTCAATAAGGATCTGTGGAATACATTAATAAATACATGAGTTATGGCAATACAGAGAGAAAGAAAAGAAACCCTTAGGTACTCTGATCTGAAAGATACTCTCATTGGAGTTAATCTAGTCCAATCCTCTTTTTAATAAGTGGGTAAATGGAGCCACAAGGAGAAGAAGCCATACATTGAGTTAACAAAAGAGCTGGCATTAGAACTCAGTCCCAGCTGGCGTGGGTATTGGTTTCTCGGTCCATAGTCTTTCTATTATGTCATTCTATTTACTAGCAAGCACAGATTAGAGACCTCCAGACAAGCATATTTTCTAGCTCAGTCAAGTATGCGTGTTTTTTTCTTTTTTATACTTTAAATTCTGGGATACATGTGCAGAACACGCAGGTTTGTTACATAGGTATACACGTGTCATTGTGGTTTGCTGCACCCATCAACCCATCATCTACACTGGTATTTCTCCTAATGTTATCCCTCCCCTAGTTCTCCACCTCTCAAAAGGCCCCAGTGTGTGATGTTCCCCTTCCTGTGTCTATGTGTTCTCATCGTTCAGCTCCTACTTATGAGTGAGAACATGCAGTGTTTGGTTTTCTGTTCCTGTGTTAGTTTGCTGAGAATGATGGTTTCCAGCTTCATCCATGTTCCTGCAAAGGACATGAACTCATCCTTTTTTTATGGCTGCATAGTATTCCATGTATATGTGGAATACAATGTATATGTGCCACATTTTCTTTATCCAATCTATCATTGATGGGCATTTGGGTTGGTTCCAAATCTTTGCTATTGTGAACAGTGCTGCAATAAACATATATGTGTATGTGTCTTCATAGTAGCATGATTTATAATCCTTTGGGTATTGCTGGTTCAGATGGTATTTCTAGTTCTAGATCCTTGAGGAATTGCCACACTGTCTTCCACAATGGTTGAACTAATTTACACTCCCACCAACAGTGTAAAAGCGTTCCTATTTCTCCACATCCTCTCCAGCATCTGCTGTTTCCTGACCTTTTAATGATTGCCATTCTAACTGGTGTGAGATGGTATCTCATCGTGGTTTTGATTTGCATTGCTCTAATGACCAGTGATGATGAGTTTTTTTAATATGTTTGTTGGCTGTATAAATGTCTTCTTTTGAGAAGTGTCTGTTCATACCTTTCATCTACTTTTTGATGGGGTTGTTTTTTTTCTTGTAAATTTGTTTAAGTTCTTTGTAGATTCTGGATATTAGCCTTTTGTCAGATGGATAGATGGCAAAAATTTTCTCCCATTCTCTAGGTTGCCTGTTCGCTCTGATGATAGTTTCTTTTGCTTTGCAGAAGCTCTTTGGTTTAATTAGATCCCATTTGTCAATTTTGGCTTTTGTTGCCATTGCTTTTGGTGTTTTAGTCATGAAGCTTTTGCCCGTGCCTATGTCCTGAATGGTATTGCTTAGGTTTTCTTCTAGGGTTTTTATGGTTTTAGATCTTATGTTTAAGTCTTTAATCCATCTTGAGTTAATTTTTATATAAGGTTTAAGGAAGGGATCCAGTTTCAATTTTCTCCATATGGCTAGCCAGTTTTCCTAACACAATTTATTAAATAGGGAGTCCTTTCCCCATTGCTTGTTTTTGTCAGGTTTGTCAAAGATAAGATAGTTGTAGGTGTGTAGCATTATTTCTGAGGCCCCTGTTCTGCTCCATTGGTCTATATATCTGTTTTGGTACCAGTACTATGCTCTTTTGGTTACTGTAGCCGTGTAATATAGTTTGAAGTCAGGTAGTGTGATGCCTCCAGCTTTGTTCGTTTTGCTTAGGATTGTCTTGGCTATATGAGCTCTTTTTTGGTTCCATATAAAATTTAAAGTAATTTTTTCTAATTCTGTGAGAAAAGTCAGTGGTAGGTTGATGGGAATAGCACTGAATCTATAAATTACTTTGGTCAGTATGGCCTTTTTCATGTTATTGATTCTTCTATCCATGAGCATGGAATGTTTTTCCTTTTGTTTTTGTCCTCCCTTGTTTCCTTGAGCAGTGGTCTGTAGTTCTCCTTGAAGAGGTCCTTCACATACCTTATAAGTTGTATTCTTAGGTATTTTGTTTTCTTTGTAGCAATTTTGCATGGGAGTTCACTCATGATTTGGCTCTCTGTTTGTCTATTATTGGTGTATAGGAATCTTGTGATTTTTGCACATTGATTTTATATCCTGGGACTTTGCTGAAGTTCCTTATCAGCTTAAGGAAATATTGGGCTGAGATGATGGGGTTTTCTAAATACACAATCACGTCGTCTGCAAACAGAGACAATTTGACTTCCTCTCTTCCTATTTGAATACCCTTTATTTCCTTCTCTTGCCTGATTGCCCTGGCCAGAACTTCTAACACTATGTTGAATAGGAGTAGTGAGACAGGGCATCCTTTTCTTGTGCTGGTTTTAAAAGGGAATGCTTGCAGCTTTTACCCATTCAGTGTGATATCGGATGTGGGTTTGTCACAAATAGCTCTCATTATTTTGAGATACGTTCCATCAATACATAGTTTACTGAGAGTTTTTAGCATGAAGGGGTGCTGAATTTTATCACAGGCGTTTTCTGCATCTATTGAGATAATCACATGGTTTTTGTCATTAGTTCTGTTTATTCGACAGTCTTAAAGAAAAATATGCATGTTTTTGTTGAGTGCCAATAATACATTAGGCACTGTGCTAAGCACTAGTGGTACAAATTGAATAAAATGTAATTTTTGTTTTATCTTGATCTATTAATTGAAAACCATCATGGTTGATAATATTTACTTGCCAGTTTGGGTTTGTTACCATCAGATAAGCTGTTAAGAAATGTTAAGTCTTGGATTTCTGGGAAATAAGGGCATTCATTTTATGAAAAAAAAAAAAAAGAAAGAAAGAAAGCTCACAGGATTCAGGATTCCTGGAACTGTTCACCACTGTTTAATGTTTAAACCTATGAAAGTATCTAATGTGGATTGCTTCATATAAAATGTACTTAATTTTTATTCTGAGGATGCCATCTTTCTGTACTGAGTTTACTTTGACAACAATATGTGCTTTGTAACCCTTTGAGAATAGGATCCTGCACCAATTTCACTGAAGTTTGTAACTATGCAAAGCTGAATTCTAATTAATAGTACAGTAAAAGCTTTGTTCTCCTTTTTCATGGGGGTGATGAAATGCCTTAACTCTTTAAGCAGGCATCAATTCATGTTACCCAAGGTGTTTTCATTCCTGTAGGTTACCCCCACTCACCTTTGTTAAACCTGTCCCTAAGTAAAAGGGCAGGAAGGTAATGAATTACAGGTCTCTACACCATACATTTGGCACATATATATGTCTCATTTTAGTTAATTGTGTAAGACTCTATTCCCTTCAAAATTCAGTACACTCATGAGAATAACTTTTCCTGTGACTAAAACAGCCGAGCATGCTCCGACAGTAAAAACAGCGCAATGAAAAATGTAAATAGGCGAATAGAGCAATATGACTTAATCACTCTCCCCAGATATATCCACTGGGTATAACCACTGTTAAATTATTATATTTTTCTAGTCCTATATGTAATACACACACACATGCACACACACACAATATATAAAAATTGTTATTATAGAGTTCTGTAGCTGAATTCACCATTTAGCAATATATTCTGAATATCTTTTCACAGCAGCAAATATTCTTCTGCAACATGGTTTTAAATGGTCAGATAGCAGTTCACTAGCTGTCCAAATTAAATCATGCTCATTTATTGGAGATGTAGAATTGTTATTCTTTTTCAAAATTTAAATAACGCTCTAGAAAGCATCTCTATATATTCCACTTTACGAAAATCTATTACTTAGACTCATGTTCTCATCATTTTACATTAACCATGACATTAATGGACACATTGTAAACACACAGAATTTTGTGGTGAATTGATTTTCACACTAGGGTTTATAAAAGTAAATTTCTCTTGCTATAACCAAAAATACCAGAATCCATGAATCTTGACCTTCTTGATACTAATGCATGCCTACTGAAAGTTGAGACTTTGAGTCTTCAATTACAAGTGTGATTTCATAGCTGACTTTTTACAGTACTTTGGAATAAGTTGCCTTGGAAATCTTTTAATTGTTTAACCATTTTATTACTTGGCATGTAACCTGGGAAGACTTTTGTAAATAAACAACTTTAAAAGACAGTATTAGTACACTAGCGTAGAATTCTCATTTCACCTGATTCTCTTTCACCTGAGAACTGCTAGAGAAGTATATGTGTGTGTCTATGTGTGTGTGAGCTCACCCATGTGCCTGACTTGGAATAATTTTTTTCCTCAGTGTAAGTGTTATATCAATCATTTAACAATCATATATTCAGAAAGTTCAGAGGAAATGTTTTTATTCTTATCATTTCTCAGAAACAGGGAAAATAATTGCTTTTAGGAAAGCTGGCAGAAACCAAATTCTTCTGATAATTTACCAGTTTCTGCAAATGTATAAAGATTTTTACATACAAGCATAAATAGGAATAAAAGAGGAAAATGTAAAGAAAAACTTGGATTCCAGGTAGAAAGGTATTTGTACAGTCCAAGCTCAGCTAATTAGTTTGGGTAACCAGTTTATTTCTAAAACAGGATGGATGATTCTGCTTTTTGGAAGGCAATAATTGTGTTATTTGAAGAAGGAAGAATGAGTGTGACAGGGCTCGCCTCAGGCCAATGTGAACACGCTAAGGAGCGGCACCGATCGAGCAGTTAGCATCCATGTAGCTAAAGAGTCAGAGCATCCCATAACTGAATTAATAAACTTCATTTTCTGCTCATGGAAGCCTAGAACTTGACAGGGGATGATAAGCTAACAACAATCACATCTAGGTAAAAAGATCAGAACCCAGGTTTCAAAATCCTCTGAGAAACTGGTGTTTGCCGCTGTCACGAAGTTACTTTCCCACTGCTGACAGGCAAATGGTAAATCACAGCTGGCCAACCTTGCTGCAGGGGTGCAAGGAAGGACACCTCAACATTAATGCAGTCGGCATTTACTGACAGCTGTGACATTCTGCTCGCTGTGCTGGGCATGCTGGGGAGGAAAGGGAAGTTTAAAATAGTCTCTCTCTTCATGGAGCTGGAGGGCAGGCTGGTAGGCAGGCCTCCCACTGCCTGCAGTCGCAGGGCCAAAAGCACTACTGTTCTAATCAGTGCTTTTGGAGTTGCAAGGTTCAAATAAACTCACAAAACCCAAGTAAAAGTAACGGTGGGGGCGGGGGGTGAGTATAGAAGGGGCGTAGTTTAGGTAGGGCAGTATGCCTCCAGTGGTGTGCGGGGGCTGACTTGTCGCAGCTGGAGAAAGGTGATTATTACATTTTCAGGAATTTTTCAAGCCAGTTAGTAGCTGGAAATCAGCTCTGGTGAGAGTATCTACAACATGGAAATCGACACATGCTACCAATCAAATTCTGGTTCGTTGTTGCTGTTGTTTCCTGGGGACCCAGTTGTTAAATACTTCCTAGACCACCACTGCATACAACCCAGTTTTCCCAGTGATTTGGGAGTTTAAACCTGTAATTATTAATAGCAGCCACTTTCACTTCAAAAGAGTGCCATTTTGGATCCAAATTATATGCCCCCCTCCCCCCTAATTTTGGGATAGAAAGATCTCTGGGATCTAGGACAGGACATAGACCTGCCTCGTGAGGCCTAAAGAACTGGAAATGCGACAGAAACTGAGAATCCACTGTCTCCATTTCTCTCCAAGATTTCATAATATTCCTTCTTTGCTTCTCTCTGTACTTGTTCCATTTTTCTCTTTCTGTAGACAGCTTCCTAATCAGCTTTCCCATGGCCCAATGACCTCTTGAGCCACCCAAATTTGGATAATCTCCCTATCCCAGGGCCTTTCATGGACCAGCAACAGCTTCTGTATTCTTGCTTCAAAGTTTTGAAAGTCAGAATTGGATTCAGTCACCTCAGCTGCTTGAGTCAAGCTAGACACATCCTGTGTTCCTAGTAAAACACTGGATTCTGCTACACTTTGGTCAGAGTTCCACCTCTGTCCAATCAGTCATGGCTGGGAGGCATCTTATGTTACAGTAGCAGACCCTGCCCGGCACAGTAGCACCTGAGCATGTCTGCAGATGGTCCCCAACTTACAATGGTTCAACTGACCACTTTTTGACCTCAGGATGGTGTGGAAGGGATGCACATTCTGTAGAAACCTTACTGTCAATGCCCATACAATTACTCTGTTTTTCACTTCAGTGCAGTATTCAATCAATTACATGAGATATTCAATACTTTATTATAAATAGGCTTTGTGGTAGATGATTTTGCCGAACTGTAGGCTAATATAAATGTTCTAAGTACATCTAAGGTAAGCTGGGCTAAGCTATGATGTTCTGTGGGTTATGTTTATTAAGTGCATTTTTGACTTACGATATTTTCAACTTACGATGGGTTTATCAGGTTGTAATCTCATTATAAATGGAGGAGCATCTGTATTAAATCACATGCTACAGACTCTTCAGTCACACTTAACTGTTTGTTATTTACTGCATATGTACCCCATGCTCTTCCAAGCCCCCATGCCTTTGATTCTTGCAGGAGATTCTGTCTCCACTCCCACTCCATCTTCTCCTTCCTTAAGGAACTGATCCTCCATGGCATAACATGACACCTTCCCTAGGTAACTTCATGACACCTTCACTAGGTGCCTTTCATAAGCCCTCTGACATTACTACGCATTTTTCACTCATCTGTCTCCCATTGAGTTATCATGCACCCTGCACTTTGAAATAAGACAAACTGTTGCCTCACCAACTTACTGAATATGCTACCTTAGGAAAGCTACTTAGAGTCTCTGTATAATAGCGGATAATTATATTTATTTGGAAGGGTTGTAATGACAAATATAGCACATGGCAAGTACTCAAAAAGCAGTAATTATTATCTTTCTTCTTATTATGAACACCTATAAAAGAGAAGCTATAAAATTATAATATTATAATAGATACTGTCTCTCAAAGAGACAATGAATTACATGGAAAACCCAATAATTTGTACGGTTTACCATGGCTTTCCTGCCATTTTGCAAACATACCAGGCACACAACCTCATTTCAAGGTCTTTGACTTTTTGTTCTCTCTGCCAATAACTCAGTTTTTCTAGATAGATGTGTGACTCGTTTCTTTAGTTCATTCAAGTCTTTGCTCAGTTTTTGCCTCTTCAAAGAAGGCTTTTTGGACAATTCCATCTAAAGTAGCAAGCTTCCACCATTCTCCAGCCATTGGCCTAGGCTTTATTCTTCTCTATATTATTACCAAACATCCTACCTATGTGTGTTCCACACGTGTCACCTCTACAAATACAAGCTCCACAGGCAAAGGATTAATCTGTTTTGTTTATTGTCCAATCTCTAGTACCTAAAACAGTATACATTTAGGTACCTAATAAATATTTTTTTTAATGAATGAATGTTTTTCTAGCACATATTAGGAGTCCAAAAATAGTTTTTATTAATTTGAACTAAGTTGATACATGCAAAAGTATATGCCATGTATCCTGTGGAAGTTGAGCTCAGAGAGAGGAGCCATTATAATGATTTTATATTTTTGCAAGTCTTTATAGTTTATGAAGCGTGTTCACAGGTATCTTTCTGTTTACTCCTAAACTTCAAGCTTTCTAGAGACACCCAGTGGCCTCAAAGGACACTGCTCAGAATTGCAAATGTTTCTAAGTTAGAAATTGATGCCCTTGACACAACGTAGGGTAGCATTTAAAAATACGGCCATTATTTTTGAATGTGTATGTTTGAAAAAATATATTTTTATATATTTTGTAGCCTGGAGAAATTGCTATTCGTCTTATCTTTCTTTCACAGATGATGAATCTGAGGCTCAGGGAGTCTGTCTAAAGTCATGACCTAAAAAATGCAAAGCTCAGTCTAACATTCAAGGCTGTCTGACTCCTAAAGTGATGTTAAACCCAAAAGATACATTCTTTGGCCAGGAATAAAAAATGCTAACTCAAGAATTTCAACCATCTGCGATCACAGACAATCTATTTCAGCAATCTCTTCTTGCCTCACTTTCTCTTTCTCAAAAGTTAATGTGGAATGCTATCTTCCATATTCACCACCGACAGATAATGGAGATGGTGACCTATCATTCTTGCTAGTGCCTTGCGCTTCTCAGAACTGTGTTCTGTGAATTTACTGCGCTGCCACACAAAAGCAAATACTTCCTTCTCAGTCACTGATGCACTGGTATAGTGAAACAACAACTCTAAAAGGAACTTCTGGAATCTCCCCCACAGTTCCTCTGTTGAGAACAAGATTCTCAGGCACAGGCATTAAACAATTGCTCAGACATAAAGAGCTAAAAATAGCAAATGCAATAATAAAATGTAGACTTTACAAAGCATTTTGCATTTTGTTCAAGGTAGCCTAGACCAAATCTAATATGTGAGCCAGGCACGTGGCTCATGCCTGTAATCCCTGCATTTTGGGAAGCTCAGGATGGAGAGAATTGCTTGAGTCTAGGAGTTTGAGACCAGCCTGGACAACATAAAAAGACCTTGTCTCTACCAAAAAAAATTATAATCATCATCATCATAATATATGTGAACTAGACATGGTAAGGGATGAAGGAACTCAACTATCAAAATTACTTTTCTATTGAATTGTCGAATTCAACCTGTTTTACTGTTGATGGAGAGGCAGTGTGGAGTATTGAGAAAACCTGGGGATTTATTAATCAGCACCCTCTTCTGAGCCTCATGAACTAAGGGGTGAGTCAGCCAACCCAAGCTTCTGCCTCCTCATCTGTAAAAATGGGGGTAATAATACCTACTTTACAGGATGATTTTATAAAAATAAGTCCAAGTGGAGCAAATAAACAATGTACGCTATAATGAGTAGCCAATAAGGGTACTTAATATTAATGCTAATATTATTTTTGCACTCTCACCTCCCATCTCCAAATGAGTTGATTGACATGGACCTGGTGGTGTAGTTAGTAGTAGTTTTAATCTCTCACATCCGACAGAAAGTTCATGAGCTTTGTGGGTTCTTCATCCTTTATGTCAAAACGATACCCTACCTATTTCTCAATAATATCACTGAAAAACTCATTTTAAAAAATTCAGATTTCTAGAAAATTACCGTACATAAACATCATCAAGCACAATAGTACTTAGTCTTCTCAGAATTAGGTGATTGTTACAGAATCAGAAACAATGAAGCAAATATAAAACACGTATAAATGCTAATCAGAGAGTATTGTTTTCAAAACTAAATTTCCATGAATGTCATGTAAGTGAAAAATAGACAAGGTCTACATTTATGCAATCCTCAAATGATTATCCTTTTGAAAGAGATGCGCTGTATTTAAACCTACACAAGGCAAAGCGGTGTTAGCCTACAGGAAATTAACAGTGCAGCAATGCTGCCCCCTTGTGTTGGAAAATAAAACAAAATAAAATATTGTATTTCTGTATCTGGGAGGCATAGAACACACTCAAATTTAAGTGATTAAATACCTGCTGTAATACTTTTCTGATATGCAGTTACAAACATTTGTTTCAAAAGAAATTTTAAATAGAACTATATAAGTCATAACTACAAATACAAAACTGCAGATTACTACCGATATGTAACTGCAGATAAAACAGGTTAAAAAGATAAGGTAACACTACGGTATTTGTGTGTGTGTGTGTGTGTGTGTGCATCACAACATTGTACCAATATACTAAAAAACTTAGTCAAAATGGACACATTATTAGGAAAAAACATAACATTAAAACAGTATCAAGAATAAATAGTAGGCTTAAAATAAGTTAAAAATGTTGAATCATAGTTTTAAGAAAAATCTTCCCATGAAGAAAATATCAGACCCAAATACTTTATAGGTGAGTCCTACCACATTATTTATAAGTTTTAAACTCTTCCCCAAAAGAGAGAAAGAGGGCACAATCTTCAAATCACTATAAGAGTCTAGCATATCATTGATACTTTTTAAAATATCACAATGTGGGAAAAAATATCGATCAACTTCACTTATGAAACCAGATGCAAAAAAATTAGATAAAATATAGGCAAACTTTCCAAAAATAAATTTGAAAGGATAATAATATATCTTGACCAAGTTGAGCTTTAGGAATGAAAAGGCAGTTTATCATTAGAAAATACATTATATTTATCACCAGATCAATAAATTTAAAAAGATCATCTCAATAAGTGCAGGGAAAAATATAATTTTAAAAAATCCAACACAAGCATATTTTTTAAAATCTCATAAAGCTAAGAATGCAAAAAGCACCTATAACCTAATCAAATGCATCTATAAAAAGCCTACAACAGACATAATCTGATTGCAATCCCCTGTACAACATGAAACAAGATAAGCATGCATATAATAGCACTTCTTTTTGGCACTGTACTAAACAGCCAATATAATTACAAGAAAAAAATTAAAGGAGTAAAGATTAGAAGAGAAGAAACACAGTATCAATATTTGCAGAAAATGGGTTTTTATGCAAAACACAACAGATTCTCAAGACAAGTTATTAGACGTAATAATCAGTAACAAACAGCTGGCTGTAAGGTCAAAATATAAAATCTAATTTTATTTCCATGATCAGCCACAAACTGAAAATATATATTTTTAAAATATACTAGTTACTATAGCAGCAAAAGTGAAGTAATGTAACAAAGAGGAGCAAGACCTAAGAATAAGAATTATAAATATTTTCTAAAGACTTTGACAGACCTAAATAATCGAGAAATACAGCATGTTAATAGATAGGAAGACACAATACCACAAAAAAATACCAATTTCCAAAATGGCTTTCTAAATTCAATACAATTACAATGAAAGTTATAACAGGTTTCCATAAAATTTAACCAGTAATTTTAAAATTTACATGAATGAGTACAGGACCAGGAAGAACTCACCGTTTCTGAAGAGTGACAGAGTAGGAGAAAATGCCTTACTGATATAAATTAGCAGTTGGGCTCAGGGACAGACACACAGGCCAAACAAATCAGAATAGAGTCCAGAATCAGACCCCTGCATAAATGATAGCTTGCTGTGTAACAGACATAGCATTGGAAATTATTAAGAGAAAGATAAGTCAATGAATGGTGCGTGAACCTTAAAACTTTTAGAGAAAATATAGGAAAATATCTTTATAAAGTTGGGGTAGAAAAGGATTTTTTAAGCACAAAGCATTAACCATATAAAATAAAAGGTTAATGAAATTCAGCTATGTCAAAATGAAGAATGTTATCCACCAAGAAACACCAGAAAGAGGGTAAAAAGACAAGCCAGCCTGAGACAAAATATTAGTATTTACATAAATGCAAAAATGCCTGCAAATCACTAATAAAGAAGAAAAACAAAAGTGGACCAAAAAACTAAACAGAGATGTCACAGAAAATAAAAAATAAATGGCAAATAAATATCTGAAAATTGTTCAAAGTCATCAGTAAAGTCACAACGAGATACCATTATATACCTACTAGACTGGCAAAAATTAAGTCCGACAATATCAAAGGTCAGAGAGTACACAGATAAATAGGAACATTTATACATGGCTGGTAGGAGTACAAATTTTCAATAACTTTCAAAAATAATTTGTTGCTTCCTGGTAAAGTTCAAGCTGTGCATACCCTCTAAGACAGCAAACACAACAATGAATATCTCTTCTCCAGGTACATATGTGCAAGACTTTCTACGAAAGGAGACAGGTATACATAACATTTACAGTGATAGAAACAAAGGTGGCAGGATTATTTCAAGCTCCACCTCATTTCTCTCATTTATTATTCACGTATTTCGCAAACATTTACTGGAAGTTTGCTATGTTATTGCAAAGTCACTGGAGAAGCAAACAATAAGGAAACTCTTAGAAACTCAAGAACCCACAATCTATATCTACATTTCTTTCTATATCTATATCTAAAACAGTATATAATAGTTATACTGTAATATTATGTGTGTGTATGTATGTGTGCCTGTGGACATGTATGTGTGTGTTTTAAATAAATTGGACTTGAGAACATGGAGGAAAGACTGATTTTGCTTGAAAAAGAAAATGATTGGTGGAAAGGCTTCAGAGATTGAAATCAAACTGTTAGCTAAACCAACACCTTTTGTTTCCTGAATTGGAACAGAACCATTTGCCCAAGGAACTAAAAATACTGCTCTTTAAAATGTGCTGAATTAACACTTTCCCAAACCTTAAATATATCCCAGTAGTAAGGCTGAAACTTTGGCAATTACACCAACTCTCTCAGAGCCTCAGCATATCATTTATAGGTTACTGCTTCAGGTTAAATATCAGAAAGAATTTGCTGACAGTATAGAATGACCCATATTTGAATAAATTACTGAAGAAAACAGTGGAATCTTTTCAAAATTCCCTTAAAATATCCCAGCAGCTATCAATCTGGGACCTAAAAATGAATTCATGTGACTTCTGAATTTCATGCCCGCACTTATTGATTTATATGCTAACTTATAGTGGTAGTAGATTTCTTTTTTAAATTAAGAGCTTTCTTAATATCCCACATTTCAGCTCCTAATATATTCTAAGCACTCTGTTAGGCCTCAGAAATACAGAAACCAGAATCCTTGTCCTCAAAGAATCAGAGGCCAGTGTGGGAACAGCATGTAACCCTATAAATGACTGAATAGCATGTTACTGTAGAAAGTTCAAAAGGGAATTGGGAGACCTTCCCCAAGAAGTGAAATGTGAGTCAGTTTTGAGTGAAAAATACAGATAAGATGCTAGATAAACCAGAACAAGGATAATACCCTGCTCTTGAGGAAGCAAGATGACGTAGCAGAAAGAACTCAATGTGAAGTAGACATGGACTCGAATCCCAAATCTGTTACCCATGCAAATTTAGGTGACTTGTTTCAGTTCTTCACTTGTGTGTGTGTCAGTGTGCACACATGTGCCACTTGGTGCATTATGCTGTTGTAGTGAGTTCCATTACTATTTCTACGCTTTTGTTTTTGTTTTTTTCAGTAAGAGGAGAAAGATACATTTCTATGGGTAGAGAACGCAAAATCCCATAAAAGGGTTCCCTCAGAACGGCCCTTGACTTTAGTGGGTATACTATAAACTCTCCACGCCCTAGGAAGACACTTTTCTACATCTCTTATCCCAGTCCTCAGAACAAAAGGTCTTTATGTGGCAGTGCCTTAAGGTTTATGGGACTGTGCTGGAACTAACACCTGAGATAGACGGACGGACAGGGCTTCAGGGTACAGAGAAGGATTTCGGTAAAAGAAAAAAAATTATTTACTCAATTCTGCCCTCTCAGAACAAAAGCAAAAGATTCTTATATAATAACACACCATTTTCCATCAGTGCCAAGCGTCTGTTTTCTTATGTCTCTGTTTGTGATTCTCAAGGGAATCTCTTGTTTGTGATTCTCAAGGGAACCACAAATTGATGCAGTATAAATTGTTGCTTGCTACTTATTATATGGCAAAAGTTTATAAATACACTAACAATCTAGGTTTGGCTACTTCATTTTAAAAAGAATAAAAAGTCTTTGCAAATATTTTGAATTACTTTTATCTAAATTGAGATAAACTACATGTGAGATGCAACAATAAAATATTTAAAAATTAGAAAAAGGAAATAGAAAACATTTATATGAACACAGAGGAGAAGACTCATGCACAAACAAACGAGAACCTGCAGGCTGGTCATTCTTACTTAGCAATAGTATCAAATGTAGTGAGAGAACTGATCAAATTAAGCATTATACTTCTGTTTTTAAAATTTTCTTCTAATATTTCACCATTGAAAAGATTGGGGAAAAAAAGAAACTTAAGTAAAACTCTAGGCATCTAGATATTGCTTTTTAGGTGTTGAAAAGCAAAATATATGCAACAGTAATCACTTGCTTAAGTTAAATACTTGGTGATTTTTTTCTGAGATCATGACAAGATCATGATGAGATCATGCGTCATAGACAATCCCCTTATAATACATGAATGTGATATATAAGTTAATAATCTATTTCTTAATCCAGTATTCTTTAAGAGTTTTAATGATAATTCAGTTGCTACTGCCTCAGTAGAACCGAGTTTCTCCAAACTGAAAATAATTTTAAATATTAGCTAGGAACCACAGTAATTCAAGTAAGGTGGCCTAGTGTGGCAATACTGTGTATAAGAAACAAGTTCTCTGAGCCATATAACTCATGATTATGTTGAAATAAAGGTAAGAAAAATAAGTGTTATGGGATAAAAATAATTAATGAGGCCAGGCGCAATGTCTCATGGCTATAATCCTAGCTTTTTGGGAGGCCAAGGCAGGTGGATCATTTGAGGTCAGGAGTTCGAAACCAGCCTGGCCAACATGGTGAAACTCCGTCTCTACTAAAAATACAAAAATAAGCTGGGTGTGGTGGCATGTGCCTGTAATCCCAGCTACCTGGAAAGCTGAGGCAAGAGAATCACTTGAACTTGTGAGATGGAGGTTGCAGTGAGCCAAGATCATGTCACTGCACTCCAGCCTGGGTGACAGAGCAAGACTCCATCTAAAAAAGAAAATAATAATAATAAATTGTATCTTTATTTTATTATTCACCCAAATATTACTGAATCATTCAAAGACCATTTGCTATGCAAAATAATCATCAACTTCAACCACCATTGATATTTTGTCAACTTTCAGTCTTATTAAAACATATGTACACATTTTTTTTAAATGGTACTGTTATGAAGGTAGGAGGGTTATTAGTTTCTTATCACTGTAGTAACAAATTGCTGCAACTTTGTGACTTAAAACAACACAAATGTATTATGGAGCAGTTCTGAAGGTCAGAAGTCTAAAATGGACCAGCAAGGCTGCACTCCCACTGGGGATGAAGGGAAGAATCCCTTTTCTTGTTTTTTCACAGCTTCTAGAGACTGCCCACTACCTCACTCATGGATTCGCATAACTCCAATTTTGGCTTCCTTTGTTACATCTCCTTCTCTGACTCTCCGGCCTCCTTCTCATAAAGACCCTTGTGATTTCATCGGACTAGATTATCTAGGATCACCACCCCATCTCAAGCCCTTAGCTTAATCACATCTGCAAAGTCCCTTTATCTCATAATGTAACACAGTCACAGCTTCCTGGGATTGTGTGGGCTGATATCCTGCCTACACAGAGTATAAAACATTTTCAGCTTGCTCTGTAAATTATAAATACATATATGATATGTGGGCCTTCCATTTATACTCCTGCTTCAAGCCCTGTAAATGTTGGGAATGGGCCTGATGTTTCCCAAAAACAATATCCTGGGTGAGAGAAGGGTCTTAAGACAGTAAACTAGAATCTGGACAGTGAAAGTTAGACACGGAAGAGAGAATTCCTGCTTCTCTCTTGGCCTAGACCGCAAGGGCCCAAGACATGCTTAGGGTGCCTCTAAATTCCAGGGTAAAATATGTTCCATGCCCAGTGAAGGTGGCCTGAGAGCTAGTCTCTCAGACTCACTGCATATAAGGGGCTATCAAATGATGATGACTAAGCTAAATTATTATTTGTTATCATTTACTGAAAACTACCTATGAGTCAGACATTTTGCTAATTGCTTTCCATTCACCGTCTCACTTAAATTCCACAATAGTCTTAAAAGGTAGGTATTACTATTATCATCATTTAACAGATGCAGAGCCTTCCTATCAACATAACTAAGTGAAAAGTAGGAGTCAAAGTGTAGTTTGCCTGACTATAAAACTGTTTTTGTTCTGTTTTGTTTTGTTTTGTTTTGTTTGAGACAAAGTTTTGCTTTTGTCACTCAGGTTGGAGTGCAATGGCATGATCTTGGCTCACTGCAACCTCCATTCCTGGGTTCAAGCAATTCTCCCGCCTCAGCCGCCAGAGCAGCTGGGATTACAGGCACACACCACCACGCCTGGCTAATGTTGGTATTTTTTAAGTAGAGATGGGGTTTCAGTATGTTGACCAGGTTGATCTCAAACTCCCGACCTCAGGTGATCCACCCACCTCAGCCTCCCAAAGTGCTGGGATTACAGGCGTGAGCCACCACGCCCGGCCTAATTATACATTAATGTTAGGAATTCACTTTCCTTTTATGATGGAGAAGGCATGAGGTAGGAAAGCTAGTTTAAATGTCTTGACTGTGCCACAACAATTAAGGGTTAATGTGGTATAAAGCGCTAAGTTGAGGAGGACTTCCTGAAGCTCATGGGGTGGTATCAAAAGTGATGAGTAAGTGATTCCCTAGGACAGCAGTTCTTAAACTTTAGCGGGCCTCACAATCACCTGGAAGCCTTACTGAAACACGAACTGCAGGGTCCTACAATCAGGGTTCAAAATTTGATAGGTCTAGGGTAGAGCTAATCATTTTCATTTTTAACAAGTTCTCTAGTAATGTTAATACTCTGACGTGGGGACCACACTTTGAAAACACTGTCCTAAGAAAAGGAGGTCCCTTAGGAGAAACTCAGTAGACATGAGTGAAACCCACAAGTTTCAGCCATCGTTTTCCCTAAAGGGATATTAATCCTCCATTGCCAAACCTTAGAGTAGCAGGATTTGTTTCCTCACAGTGGGATTCAAACCAGGCCCTAGAATTATAGTTGGAATTTTTATGGCTTAAAAGGAGGAAATGAAAGGGGCATTCTGCAGCAAGGGGGAGGAAGAACCTTGGGATCTATATATGGGGTAAAACAGGATAAAAGGTGAAGGAACCTTTAGAGAGGTCAATTTAAAGCAACCATATTACCTCGTTTCTACATGGATTTTTACAGTTTTCAAAACACTTTGACCTGCATCATCATTTTTCAAGTGGTTGTGGAGCACAGACTATTCATTCAACAGCATGCTCAGAGTTATAGGGAATAAAAAACAGAATGGCTCTCATCATAAACTGCCATAAATCAACTCAGGAAACAATGACTTACTTCTAGACGCTTCAGAAGCATTGAAGTCCTGACCAGAGGTTACACTTTTTTTTACTGGATCAAAAACAAACAAAAAGAATGCATAAATTTCCAAACTCAAACTGAAAAAATAGGAAACCCAAATCTCATTCTTGGCCACTTCTACATTACTTTTGTATCTTCCCTTCTTTTGTCCCCTTTTTTTATCCCCTCTTCAGAAATGACATGTACTAGTATAAAGACATTTTCACTTGAAAATAGAAAGGAAAAAGGTTAAACATTTCTCACGCTAGATCACACGATTCCAAATGTGACAACGTATCTGAAAGGAGATGTTCTCATAATCCCCCACTGCAACCATTATAGTGCAAGAACAAAGGTAAGGAGAGAGAAAAGTAAAGTTAACACAGTGGGGAATAACATTCTTGTTGTGGAGATTCAAAGAGTTGACAGCAGACCAGGAGGAGAGATCCTATTTGCATGAGGGTCCCTTATGATAAAGGGTTAAAGATGGTGAATGGGTATTTAGGATTGAGTATAATTCCACTAAAAAGGAGGAAAGATAAACACAACCTTCTTACCCAAGACTAGAGAAGATTTCCAGACAGTTTAAAGAAATATGTTTCTTGCCTAGACACAGAAAAACTTCATGCTGATCATTAGAGTTCCTAATAACTCTGTAATATGGTGGTGAATGTGGCTAGTGTTTGTCCACATTCCCTCTTCTGGTTGTACCATCTCCCATTTGCTATGAGTTTTGGAGATAACAATAAACAGCTCACCCCTATTCCAGAGAATCGTCCTGAACCAGTTGGAAGCCACTTTGCCTGGGTGGATACACCACTTCCCCTCCCTTCTCCAGGGCTGACTCAGCCAATGACCTCCTGGCATGGGATACACAAGGCCAGCCTCTTTTTCTCTATGTAGGACTAGCTTTGTTGTGTAATTTGTGCTCCAGAGTGTCCTGTAGGGTCGGACTGAAGTTAGTCCCTCCCGAGACCACATTCTTGCTTGGCGTTTTCCCCATCCTGTTGTGCTTCCCTCACTCCCCTATTGAGCACACCCCCAATAAGTCACTTAAACAAGGATCCCTAACCTGAGCGGAGCCCAATCTATGACCACCGATACAAAAAGCAGTTCTAGGAGAGACAGACTGTAAAGATAGGTAGCCTGGAGTTGGATGATTTTCCAGCTGGATGATAATGAGAACCCTATTGCTGGTGATAGGTGGAGGGCTGACAGTCCTTGGAATGCTGGTGCTTTTTACTGACTCTCACCTACCGTGGCCTGTGATGGGATACAGGTGGAAGCAGTGCAATGGCTGGGACAATACTCTGGGTATTTTAGACGTATGAGGAAATAACAACTATAAGAATATGGAATTGGTTGGCTATTGCTCAGCACTAGTGATTGAAGAGAGAAAATGACAGGTTCAAGTGTATTAATCAACAAAGTAAATTAGCAAAGTGAGAGCAAGAGGCACTCCTAGGCACCAGTTAAAGAAAACTTCCACTTCTACACCTGGATGGCAGACACAGTTGAAGAATAGGAGAAACAAAAAATTAGTTGTTGGCAGTTCATCAGAGAAAGCTGGATCTCAGCCTAGGCAGGTCTCTTACACAAACTTAGAGCCCTGAAAGGAGTGGACCCTGATGCTTGGATAGGGATATCTGTATCGACATAGTTAGGAATCTTGAATATTGGGTTATCCTGAATACTATGCACCTGAAAATGTGACCAATTATCTCTTATTGGAAGATAGAGCTACACACACACACACACACACACAC
>NW_012104965.1:44989-52653 GCF_000951045.1 Mandrillus leucophaeus | reverse complement strand
ACACACACACACACACACACACACGCACACAAGTTTGAAGTTATACAAAGGTATCAAGTGAGGTAGGTATCTTAGACAACATTTCTTTACCTTCTCAGGACTTGCTCCACTTCCTGTCTTGGTTCATAATTAGAGTAAAATCTCAGCATAACCTGATCAAAGAGTCTTGGGCCAGGTAAAGCAAAAAATAAATTACATGCCTAAAAACATCAAGACCTGGATAACATGTTACCATCAAGGCTTAAATCAAGAGAAGATAGGCTGTACAGCTGTGTCAGGGAGAGCTTTGCAATACAGTGGCACTTTCCAGTGACACGGGATTTAATGCCCTGGCAAGAGCCCCAGTGATTGCTGTAATCGGCTGATAGAATTAACTTTGAAAGCTTGAGAAAAGGAAAGGCCTACAGTAAACAAAATAGAGATGTCAGAACTGCTGTAGCAAATGATGAAGGAAGGGCTTAAAAAGCTCAAAGAAGCAACATGCAAAGGAATGGGTCCATTCAATGAGACAGAAAACCCTGTACCAACCATATTCCTTAGGGAGGCCCACAAGACATGCCCTTTTCCAAGGCAATAAGGTTAGAACGACCCCTGGGAATAATGATGTGAGATATTGTTGTAGTACTGGGTTCCGTAATAGCAATGGAGATGATAGGATCTGAGAACAGCAGAGCCAGGTGGCAGCATGTACCCAGTAGAAAAGCGGTGGACAGAATGGCTATAATCCACAGCAAGTTCAGAATGAGTCAGCAAGGCATGACCCACAGAATTTATGGAAAGGGCTCACAGAACATTTTGTCCCTACGGGCAAGATACATAGGCAGTCAATAAGGGTATTTGAATATGAATATTTAAAAGAGATAGGTGACTGCAGAGTAGAAGTTGGAGGTCAGCTATGCTCAGTGAAAAGCCCTATTTCCATGCTCAGCTTTTAGGCCTGAACCAGTTCTGTGACCCAGAACACATCGACTGAAAAAAAGGAAAGATGTTGCAACACCATCGATCAATCCGTAAATTACTCAGATATTTCCAAACAAATGCATACAGATTGATGCTGATAGCCAAAGATCCCAAACACCATCACTGCCTGTGGTGGTTAATACTGAGTGTCAACTTGATTGGATTGAAGGATACAAAGTATTGACCCTGGGGTTGTCTGTGAGGGTGTTGCCAAAGGAGATTAACATGTGAGTCAGTTGACTGGGAGAGGCAGACCCACCCTGAACTGGGTGGGCACCATCTAACCAGCTGCTAGTGAATATAAAGCAGGCAGAAAAATGTGAAAAGGAGAGACTGGCCTAGCCTCTCAGCCTCTATCTTTCTCCTATGCTGGATGCTTCCTGCCCTTGAACATTGGACTCCAAATTCTTCAGTTTTGAGACTCAGACTGGCTCTCCTTGCTCCTCAAGCTTGCAGGCAGCCTATTGTGGAATCTTGTGATCATGTAAGTTAAAGCATAATAAGCTCTCCTTTATATATATACATATATATATAGTATATATCCCATTATTTCTATCATTCTAGAGAACCCTGACTAATACATTACCCTCCTGCTAAGAGTAGAAGTATATGGAAGTTAGCTAGCAAACAGAGTCCAAATCATGTCTGTCTCACAATAGGTACGGGTGGGCCTTTGCACAGTTTCCAAATGTACAGTTGGGATGGGCATACTTAGCAGTTGGCAGAGCCCTTTGTTCATTGAATTGTAAAGTTAGAGCTGTTGTTATAGCAAAGGCAAAGAGAATGATCCTGGATATGCCAGTAAGACACTTCCATGAGGATAATGAATTTATAAATATATATATGATTATGTATATCTATGTATATGTGTATATATATTATATATAGTATACATATTTATGTATATGTATTCATATATATTATATATACTATATATATTGCATCTGTAATAGTTTCCTATGGCTGCTATAATAAAGTACACAAACTAAGTGGCTTTAAACCACAGAAGTTTATTTCACAGTTCTAGAGGCTAGAAATCTAAACACAAGGTGTCAGCAAGTCTGTGCTCCCTCCAAAGCCTTAACAGGAGGATTCTTCCTCATCTCTTCCATCTTCTGGTAGTCCCCGGCAATCCATCACTTGTGGCAGCATAACTCCAATCTCGGCCTCCAGATTTACATAACAGTCTTCCCTCTGTGTCTACAGCTGTGTCTAAATTTCCTTCTTCTAATATGGATACCAGTCATACTGGAGAAAGGGTCCACCCTATTCCAGTATGACCTCATCTTAGCTAATAACATCTGCATCGACCCTATTTCTAAACAAGGTCACATTCATAGATACCAGGGGATACGACTTCAATAAATCTTTTGGGAATATAATTCAACCCATAACAGCATCTCAAGGAAATGGCAAAAATTAGTGTCACCCTCCAAGCCTTAAAAGATACAGGAATGGTGGTCCCTAATGGGGCCCTATTTAATACACTAGCCTGGCCTTGCAAAAACTGTGTGGACCACCTGTTAACCAGGAGTCACCAAGCACACCACAAGTATGTCACCACTCAACTGGCAAATATTTTCTTTTTCATTTTTATCAGAAAGAAGGATTGGAAGAAGTTCTCATTCACATAGACAGATAATAGTGTATATTCACAGTCTTGCCCCATCGCTATGATAATTCTCCTGTTCTTTGTCATAATATTGTCAGCACAGCCTTGCATCATCTGGATATTCTGCAGAACATCACACTGGTCCACTGTATTGAGGATGTCATGTTAACCGTACCTGACGTGCAAAAAGTGGCAAGTATTCTGGATGGTTTGGAAAGAAATGTGTGCTCTAGAGGAAGATTCAGGAGGCTGCCACATAGATAAATATCTTAGGGTTCCAGTATTCTGAGTATCCTGGGATATGTACTCCAAAGTAAAGGATAAATTACTATCTTGCCTCCTAGCATTGAAAGAGAATCACAGTGTTCCGTAGACCTCTTTGATGTTGAGGTACAACATATAATACACTTGAGACTACTGTTACAATCCATTTGCCAAACGATGCAAAGAGATGTTACTTTTGAGAGGAGCCCCAGGCAACAAATGGTCTGCATAAGGTCCAAGACTCTTGCTTGCACCACATCGCCCATAGTACTGGAATTATTTGTAGTAGCAAAATGTGTTTTATACAGTGTACACTTCTAGGGTTCCAGGGCAAGGCTATGACATCTGCAGTACAGAACTATAAACTATTGATAAACAACTCCTGGCATACCCCTGGGCCCCAGTAGAAAATGAGTATCAAACCATGGAAACTTAAGTGACATCAAGTGACCTTGTGACCAGAACTGCTATCACCAACTGAAGATAGTGATGTGCTAGAGACAGTTCATACCATCACATTTCTTCCTAACTCCACATTCTGACATCACTTTGGCACTTGAAATCAGCCATAGTAGACATATTTATGCCATAGAAGCCAGCAAATGCTAAAAGCCAAGGCAGTATTTTTCAGAAGTGATCATTAAACATTTACTAGCACACCATGGATACCGATAGATCCAATAAATCATAAAATCAGGTGACCCCAGCAGCAATCTACCATAACATGGATAGGATATGCCCAGGGTCAAACTTGAGCAGATGTAAGGGGGTATAAGAAAGATACACAAACAAATGTCACAAACCTACATGCTATCTGTCACTGTTATTATGCTTCTCCCCCATTTCACACCTATGAATTCATGAAGGGTTTCCTGTGACCTGTTGATGAAGGAGAAAAAGCCCAAGATTGGTACATGGATGGATCAATTCAGTGTGTGGGTGTAAGATAAAAATGAATAGCTATTGTACTACAGAGTAGCACTGAAAAACAGTAGTTAGGGAAAGAAGAGAAGTGGCATAAAACTGGGATATATGAACTAATGACTTACCTAGCTGAGCCTTGAAATAAACAAGATTGAAGACCAGGTATGAAAAGGTCTCGGTAAGAGGCATATGAATGAACCTATGAGAGTGGGAACAAAGTGCAGGGATTGTTCCATTGTACATTTGTGCCTGCCACACAGAATCCACTGCAGAATAATCCTGCAGAATCCCAAGGATGACTGGGCCAGGTATGTCAGCAAATCTCTGTACTTGGCCACCTTGATGCCTGGAAAATGGTCTCACATACAGTGTAGCCACAGTGATAGAGACAGAGGCTATGAGCATAGGCTCCATCTCTTCAAAGCTGATTTAGTAACTGCTGCTGATGAATGTTGGACCTCCTTGCAACAGAAAGCAAAGTGGAGACCATCTCTCAAGGAGACCAACCTGCCATTGGGTGGCAAGTTGATTACATAAGGACCCCTTCACCTAGGGAAAGGTTATGTTTACTGTAGTCAGAATTAACATGTATTCTTGGTCTGGGTTTGACTTTCCTGCCTACAGTGTCTCAGCCAGTTCCCTATCCAAAAACTCAAAACATATGACAACCAAATTGGAATCTACAAAATATTTACTCAGGCTAAGGGATCACTTTACAGCAAAGGATGTGTGGTGTAGAGGAAATAACCAGGGAGTGCACCAATCCTATGACCACTACACTATGCAGAAGCTGCCAGCAATAGAAAAATATGTAATGGACTCAAATTTGCCACTGAAGTGCTAGCGGGAAAATGACATTCTACAGTGTGGAACACTATACTTTAGGATGAGGAATACACTTTAAACCAATAGCCATTATGTGGGTCTACAGCCCAAATAGGAGAACACATGGGGAGGGAGTCAAGGCGAGTCACTTTGCTCAACTTTATTCTCCTTGCAATATCTGTGCTGCCTATTTCCATGATTTAGCAGCAGCCTTACCTTTCCTTGATGATTAGGATACATTATCCCAGCAAATAAGTTAACTTCTTTCTTTGCTTATTCATCTACTGCTATAAGGAGACCAAAGTGACTACCAAAGGTAGCAGCTATAGCTTTAAGTTGAGTGGTACATTTATCACGTTCCCTGGTAGGAATGCTCCCCACATAAGAACCAGGACTACTAGATTCACAGAGCATATGGGGATGTGGGAAGTCATAAATGCTCTCCAAATCTCCAGACTCAAACTACACTTCCTGCCTTTATTTTACATGACTTCTCTGCAGTATGCTTAATTGCTTTGTTTTCCTGTCTCTGATCTTGCTCCTGTATGGCCAGGGCTGGTCATCTCTATTGTCTTAACTTGCTCTTTGCATTCCCTCTCCTTTCAAGTGTTGTCCTTTTCTCATTCTAGAAACTCATTTGTGGATTCCATTTCCCTGTCTATAAAACATTCAGCTATCATTTTATCTGCCCCAAAACTTATAAGTCCGCATATCTATATCTAATCTTGCTCTTGAGCTACATAAATATTTTCAGACCAGCATTACACAGACACCAAAGCCAGACAGGGCACTACAAGAAGAGAAAATTACAGGCCAATATCCCTGATGAACACAGATGCAAAAATCATCACAAAATACTAGCAAACCGAATTCAACAGTACATTAAAAGGACCATTCACCATAATCAAGTTGGATTTATCCCAGGGATGCCAGGATGATTCAACATATGCAAATCTAAAAAAAAAAAAATCGAAAACCATATGATCAGCTCAATAGATACAGAAAAAGCAACTGATAAAATTCAAAAATCTTCCATAAAAAAATCAGCTTAACAAATTAGGTATAGCAGTAATGTACCTCACACAGTAAAGACCATATATGACAAACCCATAGCTAACATCATATCCAAAGGTGAAAAGTCAAAAGCTTTCCCTCTAAGATATGAATCATGACGATGATGCTTACTCTCACCACTTCTATTCAACATACTACTGGACATCCTAGCCAGAGCAATTAGGCAAGAGAAAGAAATAAAAGACATCTAAATTGGAGGAGAAGTTAAATTGTTCCTATGTGAAAATGACATGATCTTATAAATAAAAATCCCTAAAGACTCCACAAAAAAAATATTTGAACTATTAAACAAAATTTGGTAAAGTTGCAGTATATAAAATCAACATATAAATCAGTAGCATTTCTATATACTAACAACAAACTATCCACAAAAGAAATCAAGAAAACAATCCCATTTACAACACCTACAAAAATATTACTTAGAAACAAATTTAACCAAGGAGGTGAAAGACCTGTACATTGACAACTGAAAACATTGAAATTGAGAAAGACTCAGATATATGGAGAGGGAATCTATGTTCATGGCTTTGAAGAATTAATATTGTTAAAATGTCCATACTATGCAAAGTGATCTACAAATTCAATGTAATTCCTATCAAGATTACAATGGAATTTTTCACAGAAATAGAATAACCAATTCTAAAATATGTTTGGAACTGTAGAATTCCCTGAATAGCTAAAGCAATCTTAAGCAAAAATAACAAAGCTGAAGGCACCACACTACCTGATTTCAAAATATACCACAAAGCAATAATAATCAAAACAGCATGGTGCTGTCATAAAAACAGATACATAGACCAACAGAACAGAAAAGAGATCCCAGAAATAAATCCACATATTGATGGTTAATTGATTTTTGACAAAGGTGCTAAGAATACACAATGAGAATAGTCTTTAATAAATAGCGTTGGCAAAACTGGATATTCACATGCAAAAGAATGAATTAGACCCTTATCTCACACGATAAACAAAAATCAACTAAAAATTGATTAAAGAGTTAAATTTAAGATCTGGAAATGAAAAACTACCAGAAGAAAACATAGGGGCAAAGCTCCATTACATTGGTCTGGGCAATACTTTTTTTAGGTATAAATCTGAAAGCATGGGCAACAAAAGCAAAAATAAACAATTGGGATTATATCAAACTGAAAAGGTTCTGTACAACCAAGCAAACAATCAACACAGTAAAGAGACAACCTACAGAATGGGAGAAAATATGTGCAAACCATACAACTGATAAGGGATTAATAGCCAAAATATATAAGGAACTCAAAAAACTCAACAGTAATTTTAAACATGGACAAAATATCTGAATAGACATTTCTCAAAAGAAGAAACAAAAATGCCCAATAAGTATATGAAAAAACGTTCAACATCACTAATCATCGGGCAAATGCAAATTAAAACCAGTATGAGATATTACCTCACACCTGTTAGAATGGCTATTATCAAATAAGTGAAAGATAAGTGTTGAAGAAGATGTGGAGAAAAAGAAACCCTTTTATAGTGTAGATGAAAATGCAAATTAGTTCAGCCATTGTGGAAAACAGTAGAAAGTTTCCTCGAAAACTTAAAAATAGAGCTACCATATGACCCAGAAATCTCACTACTAGGTATACATCTAAGGGAAATGAAATAACTATGTTGAATATCTGCACTACCATGTTAATTGCAGCACTATTCACAATAGCCAAGATATGGAATCAACCTAAGTGTCTATCAATGGATGAATAGAGAAAAAAATGTGGCATATACATGAAAAAAATATTCTTTATTATTTAAAAAAAGCAGGAATTTCTGTAATTTGTGACAACATGGATGAACATGGAGGACATTATGTTACGTGAAATAAGCCAGGCATAGAAAGACAAATGCCACATGATCTCGTTTATATATGGAGTGTAAAAAAATTTAGCTCAGAAGTGGAGAGTAGAATTATGCTTAGCAGGGACTGAGGAGGTCAGTGTGTCTGGAGGATGAAAAGCAGGGAAGAGAAAGAAGGAAG
>NW_012104965.1:38308-44939 GCF_000951045.1 Mandrillus leucophaeus | reverse complement strand
GTTAGCCAGGATGGTCTCGATCTCCTGACCTCGTGATCCGCCCGTCTCGGCCTCCCAAAGTGCTGGGACTACAGGCTTGAGCCACCGCGCCCGGCATGGTATATTTCTTTAGATGTGAATTTGTGGGAGATTACGAGTTTCTGAGAGTGAAGCTGTCCCAGGATCCAGGTATTCTGATCCTAATCTTGGGATTCTTCAGTGCTGATGCCCAAGCTCTCCTCTTCCCAAAGAAGAGAAATTCCTCTGCTCTCCTTGGTGAGACTGTGAGATGGTAGAGGCAGGGAGTAGTTAGAACACCTAATTGCTGATAGGCTATGGTAAGGAATTTTGTTTTATCTTTACAGAAATAAGAAGCCATTACTACAGCTTTGGACAAAAATGTGATGTAATTTGACTTTAAAAGATAGTGTTTTAGGTATGGGTAGAATGAATTGTAGGGACAAAGTGGAAACAGAGACTATGGGAGGAAGGAGGAAGGTGATTTGAAAAAGGCTGATGCCAGAGAAAATGGAGAGATTGTTGACTGGGGTAATGTTGGTCAAAGGATACAAAATTTCACCTAGGAGGAATACGTTCAAGAGATCTATTGTATATGACGACTACAGTTAACACCAACATAGTGTATTTTTGCAAATTGCTAAGAGAATAGATTTTAAGTGTTTTCACCACACACACCAAAAATAAGTATATGAGGTAATGCATATGTTTTCATGTACATATTTCACAATGTATACATATTTTTGTGCCAAAGTTTTAAAATTATTTTGATTCCAGAAAGTTTTTTTTTTTTTTTCTGTTTTGTATTTGAATCTCCCAAGGACTTGGTTTTTTGTCATGGGTCATTGTCTGTCTCCCCTAGTAACTCTATTTCATGAGATATATCTTACAGGTTTTCTCCTTTCTGGTTTTTCCTCTGGTAAAGGACACCTTGCTGGTACCATGTCAAGGCATCAGGAGGAAACCTTTCTGATCTTCTGGCTCTGGCCTCATCATGCTCTCCCAACCCAAGAGATAGAAAAGGTCCAGCTGCCTGTTTGGTCACTTCTCAATTTTTAGGAATCCAAAAATAAGAATTTTGGTATATTTCTTTTTTTTTTTTTTTTTAGAAGGGGTTTTACTCTTTTTTGCCCGGCCGGGGGGTAGTGGCACAATCTCGGCTAATTGCAACCTCCGCCTCCCGGGTTCACGCCATTCTCCTGCCTCAGCCTCCCGAGTAGCTGGGATTACAGGCGCCCGCCACCTCGCCCGGCTAGTTTTTTGTATTTTTTAGTAGAGACGGGGTTTCACCGTGTTAGCCAGGATGGTCTCGATCTCCTGACCTCGTGATCCGCCCGTCTCGGCCTCCCAAAGTGCTGGGACTACAGGCTTGAGCCACCGCGCCCGGCATGGTATATTTCTTTAGATGTGAATTTGTGGGAGATTACGAGTTTCTGAGAGTGAAGCTGTCCCAGGATCCAGGTATTCTGATCCTAATCTTGGGATTCTTCAGTGCTGATGCCCAAGCTCTCCTCTTCCCAAAGAAGAGAAATTCCTCTGCTCTCCTTGGTGAGACTGTGACAGAACCTGAGGCTTCATTCCTATCCTCTAGGACCTGTCTGCTGGCAGAAGAGGTAGAGTTGGGAGTGAACCAGAAGTAAGACACATTCAAGCCTCTGTCTTCCCACCATCCTTAAGAATGCTCTCATCCTTTAACTTTATCTGCAACATTATATTGTTCAAAGTTCCAAAGCAAAAAATGGCAAAATGTC
Organism: Mandrillus leucophaeus; assembly: GCF_000951045.1. Lineage (NCBI taxonomy): Eukaryota > Metazoa > Chordata > Mammalia > Primates > Cercopithecidae > Mandrillus > Mandrillus leucophaeus. The sequence goes on along the minus strand of NW_012104965.1, from coordinate 43,191 downwards.
AACATTCGTTAAATCTACATGGTGGGCACATCAAGCGATTATGCCTACTAAATTACTTTCTGTACTTTTAGTATATTTGAAATATTTTATAAATACAATGAGCTATTAAAGTATTAATAGTATATTTATTCTGACGGCTAATGAAATTTCACTCACTTGTTCGAAGCCCAGATTCATACACCTAATTTCCTACAGCCATCAGCACTTTTATACTTGTCCAAAATTGATCTTTTGGCTTATACCCCCAAAAATATTTCCCTGAGTATTTTCAGTTTTAGCAAATGGTATCACTATCAACCTAGCACCTCAAGCAAAAAGCATGATTGATGCTTGATGACTTCTTTTCTCAGACCTCTACCTGCATTTCATAGTAAGCCCTATCAATGTTTCCAAAAAGCAATTAAATTCTTTCACTTCTTCCCATACCCTCTGTTATCACCCTGTTTCAAATCACCTTCCTGCAATAATCTCTGCTTCCACTTTGCTTCTATGATTCATTCTATCCATAACCAAAACATTATTTTTTTAAAGTCAGATAATGTCATGTTTTTGTTTAAAACTGTACAATGGCTTCCCCTTGCTGTTAGAATAAAACAAAATTTGTTAATATACCCTACAAGCAGTTCGATGATCTGACTGCTCCCTCCCTCTACAATTTCAACTTCCTTCTTTCTCCCCTCGTGCTTTCCATTCTCCAGTCACTCCGGCCTTTTTTCTCCAATAAAAATATACCAGGCTCTTTCTCACCTCAGAGCTTTTGTATTTCTAGTCCCTCTGCCTATAAAGTTCCTACCCTGCCCCCTACTTTTTATACAATAACTGCCATTTATTATTTGTTTATCAATCAAACATCACCTCTTTTGGAGGACTTCTGTAGCAACCTTATCTAAAGCAGCATTCTTTTGCTCAGTTTTCATTTACTCTATCACACCACCTTGTTTATTTCATTTATTACATTTATCTCAGTCTATAGTTTTCTTGCTAGTTATTGTAATTACTACTGTAATCAGCTTGCAGCTCAATGAACAAACTCATGCCTTTATCAAATAATTAACCAAATTCTTAATATAGGATTAGTAAGTTCCTCAAATAATAAGACATAGGATGAGATATTCAGCTCTATTCTCTCTTTCATCACACTGTCTGGCACTCCCACGTGTAAGTGCCTTGCATAAGTGGATCCTTCTTGTCTGAGGAGCCCTCACTGACTAGCTCAGTCTACAAAGCTTTTCCTTGCATGTAAATTACAGCTGGTACTTATTTTGAATAATTACATATTAAGCTTAACAGACTCAGCTTATACTTATATAACTTATTTATACGCTTAGATGACTACCTTTGTGGGGTTCAAGACCTGAGCATTCTCTTCACGTAAATCTCCATTATGACTGTATATCTCTCCCAGTATTACTTATGAGATAGGCTCAGCTTCTGTGACAAAGAGACACCCAGAACAGCAAGATAGAATTTTAGTTATTCCACATTAAAATTCAGCCTGGTATGATGGCTCTCCATGAAATTGTTACATACTCAGGACCCTTTAGTCTTGCTGTTCTATCAAGCCTGTGGTAACCTTGGGTACGTGGTGCCAGAAATCTCATCACTGTGTACCCATCCCAACCAGTAGAAAGTGAAAAGGGAAAGGAGGAGGATGCCTCTTCATTTCAAGGGCATGATTTGGCCAGAACCTAGTATAGCTAGACTTGGAGGAATCTGCAAGAAAGTCTGAAAAGTACAGTCTATTTTCTGGGTAGTCATGTGTTCAGCTGCATCTCTGGAGTTTTCTTACTGCTGGAGAGAAGAAGAGAATGGATCTTAGTGGTTCTCTTCTATACCCTTATCAGAATAAAAACATCATAAAAAACAGAATTTCTCTGTCCTCTTTCAATCTTATATCCCAACACCGGGAACAGTGCCTGCCACGTGTCCTCCTCTAACCATTCTCACTGCTTTTGTCCTGATTTAGCCATTGTCATTGCCCACTTGGACTAAAGTAATATTGTTCTCAAGTATCTTTCTGTCTCGGCTCCCATCTTTCTTCCATACTGCCATCAAAGTGACTCTTTAAAAGTGTTCTTCTTTCATTTCATTTCTTAAAGCCTTTCAAAAGCTCACCAATGCCCTCAGGATAAAATCCAATGTACCAGCAGAGCCTTTAAGGCCCTTTCCGATTGCATCTCCCAACACTAATCCAGCTCTTCAACCAAATAAAACTAAATATAGTTCCCTCAACATACAGTGTTCTTTCATGCTCTTACGACTTTATACATATATTGCTAAACCCAGGAAAAAACAGTCACTCTCTCTTCTGCATTCCCACAATAACTTGTACATGCTACATATGACACTGTTTTGTAATTTGTTAATGTACATGTCTGCCTTTTCTACCAGACTATAACTACTGAGGAAATGACACAGGCAATGTTTTGTTCGTCTTTCAGTTCTTAGTCCTGTGTCAAGCACATTGCTTCCTTTTCTTTGATCTGAAATAACCACACATTTGAATAAAGCATCATTAGTCAATCTAAAGCTAATAAACCTTATATGAACATCCAGCATCCTCAGAAATGTATGAATGCTAGGATGAATAAAACATAGGAATTACAGATACAAAATAAAGTTTACTACTCACATATTCCCCAAGGTGAAGGGCTCAGATTCCACCTAAGGTGAGACAAGTCAAGATGGGCGTGGTGTTGATGGTTTAGGGTTTTTATCATAGTTAAGAGGGTTGGGACTAGAATGAGAATTCCTAGAGGAGAGGGATTTGTGTGGTTTGAACTTCCCCATGGGCACCAAGGGAGGAAAGCCCAGGTTCTCTTATCTTGTCAGGATGTGGAGCTAAGGAGCAAAAGGAAGATAGATGGGAAACTGAACAGCCATCAAATATCAAAAGTGGAGTCTTTCTTTTTTACTATGAAACCATTTACACCAATTATTACATTTTGGTTGCAGCCATTTTTTGTTTGTTCTTCTTTTACCTTAAGGAATAAGGCCCATCTCACGAGGTTGTTATGGAGTTGAGTTTAAATCAAGTAGGGGATGGAATGGACATTGTATACTATAATGTGTTACAGTGAAAATATCATCTATACTATAAAGTATTATACCAATTATTAGAGCTACATAGGCCAGCATCTATCCTAGGCACCTTTTATTTAAAAACCTGCACTTCCCATAATCTAGTAGAAATTTGACTGATACCAGAATAAGTGACGAGGTAAAGCAGGGTTGAGGCATAATTTTAAATATCCATCGTCCATTACCTCACGTACCTAAGATGGCAATCACAGAGGAGACTTTGTGAATTGCTGAGTTCTTGACTGCAATGCTTGATGCACGAATCACAAATTCAGTTTCTGTAGCCAAAAGATTCCAGCGGGTGGTGGAGCATGATGAGAGCTGAACAGATGTGTGTGTCATCAGTTTCCCATCCATGCACCAGCTTTTGTTGAATCCCTGGCATTTGCACATCTATGGGTATTTTGATCTTTAAAACAGGGCTTTAGGATCTGCAGCTGAGAGGCAGCACAAAAGTATAAAATATTTTTATGGAAAGCCTCATGCAACTGTCAACTTGTGACTGACTGTGGGAGCAATAAAGCACATCCTGTGTTTCAAAGCCCCCACCTCAGTGAACCAACCACTTTCCCCTCCACGGTAACGAATGTTTCCAGCCTTAGACAGAGTCAGGGAAATCGCCACCACTCTCCCCAGTGGAAGTGAACGTTGAGACAGTAAACATCAGACATCACACCTAAGTTAATAGATGCCCAAACAGAATCACCATGTTCCAACTGAAACATTTACAGAAGCAAAGCACAGCCCTCAGGCAGATGGAGGTGGGAGACAAGCAAACATATTTATAATCTTCTTTGAGGGAACAACAAAGGAGAAGCCAGAACCCTTTCTTATGAAAAAGTCCACCATAAGGAAACCTGAAAGAAGACTCCTGCCTTCTTTATTTCTGTGCCTCTTCCTACACAATGGAAAATGAAGCTGATAATAATTCTATGGTATCATTAAGCTCTGAGCATTCTCAAAGCAGTGCAGTTATCTAAAACCTGGGAATTAATCCCACCACAAATCAGTTGGCTTGGCATAGAAAAAAAACATTGCTCCAGATTAAAACTCACTCTTAACATGCTTCAGTGTTCTAGAACATGCCTGCCTTTGGCTGAAAGGAGAGTTCAGGGCCCACTTTCCCTTATTCTCAGCAGATGACCTAACCTCCTACTTTTTGAGAAAATCTAGGCCAATAATTCCCAAAATGTGGCCCCTGGGCCAAAACCATAAGTATCACCTGGAGACTTGTTAGAAACACAAAATGTTAGGTCCTACCCTAGACACTCAACTCTTAGGGTCCAGCAATCTGTGTTTCAATAAATCCTTCAGGTGATTCTGATGCACTCTAATATTTAACAACAACTGATCTCCACCTTGGGAACTCAGGTTCTCCTATTTCTTTCCTCGTTATTTCCAATACAGTCATGAACAGCATAATAATATTTGGGTCAAAGGTGGACCCCATATATGATGGTGGTCCCATAAGACTATAATCATGCTGAAACATTGCTGTTGCCTAATGATATAATAATGTCATAGCATTATTCATGTGTTTGTGGTAATGCTGGTATAAACAAACCTACTGTGCTAACTTTTTATCATTATTTTAGAATATTCCTTTATGCATATAAAAAAAAAGTTAACTGTAAAACAGCTTCAGGCAGGTCCTTCAGGAGGTATTCCAGAAGAAGGCATTGTTATCCTAGGAGATGGCAACTCCACGTGTGTTACTGTTCCTGAAGACCTTCCAGTGGGACAAGATGTGGAGGTGGGAGACAGAGATGTTGATGATCCTGATCCTGCAAGGACCTAGGCTA
>NW_012104965.1:10262-38145 GCF_000951045.1 Mandrillus leucophaeus | reverse complement strand
AGTACAATGGCGTGATCTCAGCTCACTGCAACCTGCGCCTCCCAGGTTCAAGTGATTCTCCTACCTCAGCCTCCTGAGTAGCTGGGATTACAGACATATGCCACCACGGCTAATTTTGTACTTTTAGTAGAAATGGAGTTTCTCCATGTTGGTCAGGCTGGTTTTGAACTCTCGACCACAGGTGATCCACCCATCTTGGCTTGCCAAAGTGCTGAGATTACAGGCATGAGCCACCGTACCCGGCTGTGTTTGTGTTTTAAACTAAGTATTATTGCAAAAAGTTAAAAATATTTTTTTAATTAGGAATTTTATAAAGCAAAATGTTATAGTAAGCTCAGATTAATTTTTTATTGAAGAAAAATATTTGTTTGTAAATTTAGTGTAGCCTAAGCGTAGAGTGCTTATAGAATCTATAGTAATGTATAGTAACATCCTAGGCCTTCACATTCACTCACTGACTTACCCAGAGCAATGATCAGTCCTGCAAATTCCATTCATGGTAAAGGTCTTATATTGGCATGTCACATTTTTATTTATTTTTTTCTGCATCCCATAAGTTTTGTATGTTGTATTTTTATTTTAATTTGCCTCAATATTTTCTAATTTCTTTCCTTATTCTTTTATTTGACCCACTAAGTGAAGAATACTAGGATATCAGGAGTATGTTAATTTCCACATATTTGTGAATTTTCCAGTTTTCCTTCTGCTACTGATTTCTGATTTCACTCCACTGTGCTCCAAAAACATATTTGGTATAATTTCAATCTTATTCATTTTATTAAAAATTGTTTTGTGACCTAACATGTGATCTATCCTAGAGAATGTTTCATGTACACCTGAGAAGAATGTATATTCTGCTGCTATGAGATGAATATTTTATACAGGTATGTTAGGCTCTTTTGGTCTATAGTGTTGTTCAAGTCTGCTATTTGTTATTTTATGTCTAGTTGTCTTATCCATTATTAAAAATGGGGTAAAGAAGCCTCCTATAATTATTGTATTTTTTGCGTATTATTTCTTTAGGTGTATCAACTTTTGTTTTATATATTTAGATGCTCTGATGTTGGGTCCATATATTTATAAGTGTTATATCTTCCCATTCAATTGACCTTTTCATTATTATATAATGTTCGTCTTTGTATCTTGTACTAATTTTTACTTTACATATATTTTGTCTGATATAAGTACAGCCACTTCTCCTTTGGTGACCATTTATATAGAATATATATTTCCATCCCTTCACTATTCATTTGTGTCTTTAAATCTAAAGTGAGTTTCTTATAGACAGCATATAGTTCACTCTTATTTTTCAAATCTATTCAACTGCTCTTTGTCTTCTGATTGAGGAATTTAATCCATTTCTATGTAAAGTAAACACTAATAGAGAAAAATTTACTATTGCCATTTTGTTCATTGTTGTCTGTTTGTCTTGTGGTTCTTACAGCTGTCTTTTTATTCTTTCTCTGTGTTTTATTTTTTATTGAGACAGGATCACCCAGACTGCAGTGCATTGGCACAGTCATAGCTCTTTGTTATCTAGGCTTAAGCAATCCTCCTGCATTAGCCTCCTGAGTAGCCAGGGCTACAGGCATAGACCACCATGCCCAACTAATTTTAAAAACATATTTTTTTACAGATAGGGTCTTCCTATGTTGTCCAGGCTGGTCTCAAGCTCCTGGGCTCAAGTGATCCTCCCAGCTTGACCTCCTATGTCTTCCTCTCTCATGCTGTCTTCCTTTGTGTTGTGGTGAATATTTTGTACTGATATACTTTGATTCTTTTCTCTTTTTCTTTTTTGTATCTTCTATAGGTATTTCTTTGTGGCTACCCATGGGGCTTACATAAAATATCTATTAGTCTACTTTATAGTTTATTTAAAATAGTCTATATTAAACTAATAACTTACATTCAATTTCTCTACACTTGAACTTCTTTCCCATCACACACTACATTATAGATGTCAAAATTCACATCTCTCTACATTCCATATCCCTTTAAATAATATTTGATTACAGATATTTTCAATATATTTTGTCTTTTAACTTTATAATTAAAAGTGATTAACCCAACAGTTACAGTATTTGCAGTAGTCTGTATTTGTCTATATATTTATCATTACCAAGTTTCACTTTCTTGTGCTATCATGTTACTATTTGTGTCATTTGTTGCAACTTGAAGAGCTTCCATTAGCATTCCTTTTAAGACAAGTATGGCACTGATCAACTCTCTCTGCTTTTTTTTTTTTTTTTTTGAGACGGATTCTCACCCTGTTGCCAGGGCTGGAATGCAATGGCACAATGATCTCAGCTCAATGCAATCTCCGCCTCAGCCTCCCAAGTAGCTGGGATTACAGGCACGTGCCACCAGGCCCAGCTAATTTTTTGTATTTTTAGTAGAGACGGGGTTTCACTATGTTGGCCAGGCTGGTCTTTAACTCCTGACCTCAAGTGATCTGCCTGTCTTGGCCTCCCAAAGTGATGGGTATTACAGGCGTGAGCCACAGTGCCCAACCTCTCTGCTTTTATTTGTCTGGAAAAGTCTCCATTTTCGAAGGAGAATTTTGGCATGCATAGTATTTTTTGCTGGCAGTTTTCTTTCTTTCTTTTTTTTTCTTTTTTTTAATTTCAGCACTTTGAATATATCATCCCACTCCCTTCTGGCCTGCAAGGTTTTCTACTGAAAAATCCACTTTTAGTTTTATGGGAAATCCCTTGTACATGACAAATCACTTTTCTGTTGCTACTTTGAAAATTCTCTCTTTGCCTTGACTTTTGACAATATAATTATAATGTATCTCAGCGTAGGTTTCTTCCAGTTCATTTCATTTTGTATATGCTGGGCTTCCTAGAGTAGAATGTGCATTTTCTTCCCCAGATTTGGGAAGTTTTGTGCTATTAGTTCTTTGAATATGTTTTGTGGTTCTTTTTCTCTCTCCTCTCTCCTCCTAGAACTCCTATAATGTGCACATTGGTCCACTTGATGGTGTCCCGTAAGTCCTTTAAGCTGTCTTTATTTTTGCGATTTTTTTCTTTTTGCTCTTCTGACTGAATAATTTCCAACAACAATAACTTGTCTTCAAGTGTGCTTATCTTTTCTTCTGCTTGATTTAGTCTCCTGTCACACTGCTTTAGTGAATTTTTAGCTGTTATTATAATATTTAGCTCTATGAATTCTTTTTGGTACTTTTTATACTTTCTATATCTCTGTTGAAATACTCACGTTCATGCATTGTTCTCTTGGTTTTCGTGAACATCTTCATAATGGTTAATTTGAGTTCTCTGTTAGGTAAATCATATATTTCTCTTTCATTAGGCTTTGTTTCTGGAGATTTATCTTGTTCCTTTGTTTGGAACCTATTTCCATGTTTATTTTTATTTTCCTCGATTCTTTGTGTGTTGGTGTCTGTACGTCAGACAAAACAGCAACCTCTCCCAATCTTCACAGACTAACCTTATAAAGGAGAAGACCCTCACTAACCAGCCCAGCCAGAGATTCTGGGGGCCTCTCCAATCTGCCAATCTGTTTTCTTTGTTCTTAGCAGCTACCATCTAGAGTATGCTAGGTACAATCAGTGTTCCAATACAAGTGATATTTGGGCCATTCCTCAAGTAGTCCCCAGAAACATTGAATCATATGATGCCCTTTCCAACTCTTCCCATGACACACAGAGAGGAAAGCTGGGATCTGTGATTTTTTTTATCTGTTCACCCTACACTGAGCTTGTGGGAGGGACCATGTCATCTAGTTGCATGCTAGAACAAACCACCATATTTGTTCTCATTGGCCCCAAGGCAGCTAGAGTATGCCAGGTCCCATAAGTACTCCCAAACAAGCCAGACAGAGGAAGTCCTTTGGGAAGCTGCCAGAAAAGCTGGAGCATTGGCCAAGCCGACTAACTCTTCCCTTCCCAAGAAGATGCTGGAAGCAGGGATCTTTCATTTTCTTGCTCTGTGTTGAGCTGAGGGAAAGGATATGGGAACTGTCAGTGCAAACTTCTGTCTGTGTTCTTACCAGCCCCTGGATGGTTAGATTATGCTGGGTTCCATTACTCCTCCAAGACTGGAAAGAGAGAGGCCCATCCTTTGGGGAGGAAGAAGTTGGAAGGGTGTCATACACATGGTTCAACTCTTTTACTCCCCAGGGAGAAGATGGGAGCTAGGGTTTTCCTTTCGATCACGTGGCATTGAGCTGTGGGTAGGGATTCAGAAATGAGGGTGTCCTGAATTTTCCTGTGGGATTTGATGTGTCTGGGTGCAGGAGCCTCTCAACTAGTTTTGGATTTCTCAGTAAGATAATTTGTCTGTGAGTTGTTGTTAAATTGGTGGGTTTGCTGGGGGAAGGAAGGTATCACTTCTGTAAATGACATTTTATCACTATAATTTCAAATTTAAATTTTCTATTGCCAGTGTATAGGAAAGCAACTGATTTTGTATATTAACTATATATCCAGAAACCTTGTTATATTGATTATTTCCTTCAAGGAGAGGTGTTTCTTGTTTGTTTGTTTGTTTGTTTGTTTCTGCCAGTCTTTAGGATATTTTGTAAAGACAGTCATGTCATCTGCAAAGATCATTTTATTTCTTCTTTCCCAAACTGTATGCCTTTTTGTATTAGGCCATTCTCACATCGCTACAGAGGAATACCCAAGACTGGGTAATTTATAAAGAAAAGAGGTTTAATTTGCTCATTGTTCTGTAGGCTGTACAGGAAAGCATAGCTGCTTCTGCTTCTAGGGAAGTCTCAGGAAATTTACAATCAGGAAACTTACAATCATGGTGGGAGGAAAAGAGGAAGCAGTTATGTCTTACATGGGTGGATCAGGAAGAAGAGAAAGAGGGGAGAGGTGCTACACATTTCCAAAGAAAACATATCTCACAATAACTCACTCACTATCATGAGAACAGCACTAGGGGGATGACGCTAAACCATTCATGCAAAAGTGCCCCTATGAGCCAATCACCTCCCACCAGGTCTCACTTCTAACATTGGGGATTACAGTTGAACATGAAATTTGAGTGGGGACACAGATTCAAACCACATCATTCTGTTCCTGGGCCCTCCCAAATCTCATGTCCTTCTCACACTGCTGAACATAATCATGCCTTCCCGACAGTCTCCCAAAGTCTTAACTCATTCCAGCATTAACTCAAAAGTCCACAGTCCAAAGTCTCATCTGAGACAAAGTTAGTCCCTTCTGCCTATAAGCCTGAAAAATCAAAAATAAGTTAGTTATTTCCAAGATACAATGGGGGTATAGGCATTGGGTAAATACTTCCATTCTAAAAGACAGAAATCAGCCAAAAGAACAGGGCTACAGGCCCTATGCAAGTACAAAACCTGGCAGGGTGATCATTAAATTGTATAGCTCCACAATAATATCCTCTGACTCCATGTCCCACATCCAGGGCACACTGATATGAGAGCTGGGCTCCCAAGGCCTTGGACAGCTCTGCCCCTATGGCCTTACAGGGCTCAACCTCCCATGGCTGCTCTTAACGGCTGGCATTGAATGCCTGTGGCTTTTCCAGGTACAGGGTACAAGCTGTCAGTGGATCTATCATTCTGGAGTCTGGAGAATAGTGGCCCTCTGTAGCAGTTAATAATACTGAGTGTCAACTTCACCTGAATTGAAAGATGCAATGTATTGATCCTGGGTGTGTCTGTGAGGGTGTTGCCAAAGGAGATTAACATTTGAGTCAGTGGGCTGGGGAGGAGGACCCACCCTTAATCTGGTGGGCACAATCTAATCAGCTGCCAGCAAATATAAAGTAGGCAGAAAAATGTGAAAAGGAGGGACTGGCATAGTCTCCCAGCCTATATATTTCTTCCATGCTGGATGCTTCCTGCCCTCAAACATTGGACTCCAAGTTCTTCAGTTTTTGAGACTCTCAGACTGGCTCTCCTTGCTCCTCAAGCTTACAGACAGCTTATTGTGGGACTTTGTATCCTAGCAGTTCTGTCCCTCTACAGAAATCTGACAAACATAGATTTTGGTACCTGGAATGGTTCTGGAGGAACAGGATATTAAGGATGCAGTTCTTTCATTAGTTTGGGAGTTTCTGGAGTTGGCTGCTTAATATGATTAGACTCAATAATGCTCAGGACTTTACTTCTGATAGTATGGAGAAAACTAATAGTCCTTAGCGTGGATATAATGCAAAATAGATGCATTTGACATTCCTCATTCACCACTCATGAGAGGCAAGGAGTTTAGTGACTTATACATAATACCCTCAATCAATTTCCAGACTTAAGCCAGTTTACAGACCCAGAATCCCTTGAATGAAAGGGAGGCCAGGTCCCCTTGAGGAAGGACTCCACTACATTACCGACAATTTGTGCAGTGAATCTTTCTCCCATCTTTCCCCAAGGAGACCTCTAGCCTTTTACCAGGGTACCTGTGTATTGGAGAAAGGGAAATGATCAACATTTAGGGAACTACTGGACACTGGCTCTGAGCTAACGTTGATTCCAGAGGACTCAAAATGTCACTGTGGTCTTCCAGTTAAAGCAGGAGCTTATGGAGGTCAGGTAATTAATGGAGTTTTAGCTCAGGTCCAACTCACAGTGGATCCAGTGGGTCTTCGGACTCATCCTGTGGTCATTTCCCCAGTGCATAACTGGCACATGCACTCTTGGCAGCTGAGAGAACCCCCACACTGGCTCCCTGACTGTTAGGGTGAGGGCTATTATCGTGGGAAAGGTCAAACGGAAGCCATTAGAGCTGCCTCTACCTAGAAAAATAGGTCAAATCAAAAACAATATTGCATCCCTGGAGGGATTGTGGAGATTAGTGCCACAATCAAGGACTTGAAAGACACATGGGTGGTTATTCCCACCACATCCCCATTCAACGCTCCCATTTGGCCTCTGCAGAAGAAAGATGGGTCTTGGAGGATAACAGTGGATTATCGTAAGTTTAACCAAGTGGTGACTCCAATAGCAGCTGCTGTTCCAGATGTGATAAAGATAATATATATTATATATATTTACATATCTATTATATGTATAATATACATGTATATTTTAAGTAACCTAAGTCTACCTTCACGTGTAGTACATATATCTTAAAACAGAATATTCCCATTTGCTCCTGCTTGTTTATTTCACACTGTTGTCTTTCATTTCCCTTACCCCATACTATAATCACCCAGTATGTTGTTGGTATTGCTTGAAACAGCTGTTTTATATAGTTAAAAAAGTTTAGCTTGAAAAAACTAAACAATGTTATCTTATATTCATGTATTTCTCCTCTGGCACTCTTATTTGTGTAGATCTATGTTTCTGCTTTATATCATTTTTCTTCTTGATGAATAAACATGCTTTTAAGATGCTCCTGTAAAGTAGGTCTGCTGACAGTGAGTTTCCTCAGTTTTGTTTGTCTGAAAAAGTCTCCCTCTCGCCTTCACATTTGAAGGATAATTTTGCTGGTTATAAAATTCTAGCCTGGTGAAGGTTTTTATTTCGACACTTCAAATAATGTACTCTACTCTCTTCTTGCTTTCGTGGTTTCTGACAAACAGTCCAGTATAATTATTACTCTTGTTCCTCTATATGTCTATTTTTATTATTTGATTTCTTTAGAGATTTTTCTCTTGGTCTTTGGTTTGCTGTAGTTTGAATATGATATGCTTAAGGGTGTGTGTGTGTGTGTGTGTCTGTGTATGTATTTGGTATTTATCCTCAACCGTGGATAATTACCAATACCTAGATCAAATAGCAAGAAAAAGTAAAAGAAGTGAAGTAATCAACTCCATGTAGGCCTACAAGTATGAAGGAAGAAAATACACTAAAATAAGATTCAGATTAAACTACTGCAAACTCAGATGTTTCTTTCTGAAAGGGAGATAAAACAATAAAGATACTAGTATCTACCAGATAAAATAAGGAAATATTTTACTCAAAGCCAAGAACATTCAGATACTGGGGAAATATAGTGTCTTCAGGAGCAAAAGTCAAAGAAATAGTTCCTCACCAGGCCCTTGGGAGCACACACTTAAGAATTGTCATCAGAAGCTTCAGTTTAAGAATGTACTAAAGGCAATTTTATAGCCAAAACAAGTGTGGAACGAAAGGACCTAAGATCTCCATAGCAAGTAGCTATGAAAGGTTTCTGTAATATTGTTAGCAAGGTTATCTCAACAAAATCTTTGCTTTAAAAATAAGGAAAAGTATCATCTTACTTTCTTGATGCTACTAAAGAAATGTCAAGTTAGTAAGGAAATAGCAAGCCAAAGTATAAGGGTACGTTTCTTGCCAAAGGTACATAATGGACACCAAAGCTGCTTTTGCCCTGAGGATATTTACCACACAGAGTGAAAGTTAACAACAGTCTGATGTCCTTGAGGGTCAAGGGGGAACTGTAATCAAAGCCCAGCCATGCCTGGGTGAGGCATTCAAAAGGAGAGTCTTCCCAAATTAAACCAGAATTTCAAAGGGCTATTTTCTCATTGCAAAGGTAAAATAGAAGTAAACACACCCCTACTCTACATCCAGGAGACTGCCAGAAGGGTAGCCTCAGTGATAATTCAAGCAGGGCCAGTGGTTGAGGGTGTGGGCTCATAGACAATGGACCTTCACAGATTATGATCATGTTTCAGCCAGATGATTGAGAAACCCTCTAATCAATCTACCAATGCCCCAATGCCCCTATAGACTTGGTAGAATCAAGTGCAAATTCTGATGACGAACTTTATTCTGATACCTTAAATTGTGCCTACAAATAATGTTTCAATGACATTTAATTTATTGTGGCAGCACACAATACAATTAAGCACACCTCTTAAACCTAATGTTGAGGGCAATAAATAAGTCAAATGCAAAAGAGTATACATTATGTGATTCCATTATGTAAAGTCCAAAAACAGACAAAACTAATAGATGTTGTCAGATATATGGAGGAGGTAGTGATGGGGTAGGGGCTCAGGGGGTGCATAAGAAGAGCTTCTCAGACACTAGTAAAGTTTTGTTTCTTGATTTTGTTCCTGGTTTTGTGGCTGTGGCCAATTTGTGAAATTTTATCAACATGCCCTCTTATGATATGTATACTTTTTTGCACACTGATTGTACTTTAATAAAGTTTTTTTAAATAGTAGTAAGGAATTTTTTTTTTTTTTTAATTTTCAGTTCCAGGGTACATGTGCAGGATGTGCAGTTTTGTTACATACAACATGTGCCACGGTGGTTTGCTGCACCTATCATCTCATTACCTAGGTGTTAAGCCCAGCATTCATTGGCTATTTTTCTTAATAAAGTTTGTTAAAAGCATGAGCAAAAACCATCAGAAACAAAGATAATAGAAAATAGAATCACTGAAAACTTTAGATACTAAAATGAGCAAAACGATAAAATAACTATTCTTGCTTTCTAAAACTTGAAAATATCTGCAAAGCCATATACAACCTCTAAACTGATCTCCAGTGATCTCCACCTCCTTGTTTATTCCTTTGCAGAATCCCCTCCCCTGTGCATGTGTAAGACCTAATGAACAGAATATATAAAAGTGACGGGATGTCACTTCTAAGATTAAGTTGTCAAAATACTTTGACTTCTGTCTTGCTCACTCTCTATTGGTCTCTCTTTCCCAAAACACTTGCTCTGGAGAAACCAAACTGGCATGTTATAAATAGCCTTCACATGGGTCTATGAGCCCCACATGGCAAGGAACTGGTATTTCTAGTCAGCCAGAGCCAGGAATTGAGCCACTCAACAACCATGTTGGTGAGGTTGGAAGCAGATCTGCCCACCTTTCCACCCATGTACATGACTACGGTACTGGCCAATTACTTGATTCCATCCTTGTGAGAGAACCTGAGTTAGAGGCACACAGCTAAGCCACAGCTAGATTCCTGATCCATAGAAACTCTGAGATAAAAAATATTGTTATTTTAAGCCAGTAAATTTTGGGATTATTTGTTATGCAGTAATAGGTAGTGAATACATGCAGGGAATAGAAAACCACATAAGATTATCTAGTATATTTTTAAATACATGAATAAAAACTTTAAAATTAAAAAACACAATAATCAAAATGAAAAAAATATATAATAGGTTTAATAACAAATGAGACATCGTTTGAAAAAAAATTAGCAAACTCGAAGGCAGATTAGAAATAATTATCAGAATGCAGCCCAGAAAGACAAAATGAGAAAAAAATGTGGAATAAATTAAGAGAAATGGAAGATAAATAAGTAAGTTTAAAAAATACATTTAGTCAGGGCCCGGCGCGGTGGCTCAAGCCTGTAATCCCAGCACTTTGGGAGGCCGAGATGGGCGGATCACGAGGTCAGGAGATCGAGACCATCCTGGCTAACACGGTGAAACCCCGTCTCTACTAAGAAATACAAAAAATAGCCGGGCGAGGTGGCGGGCGCCTGTAGTCCCAGCTACTCGGGAGGCTGAGGCCGGAGAATGGCGTGAACCCGGGAGGCGGAGCTTGCAGTGAGCTGAGATTCGGCCACTGCACTCCAGCCTGGGCTACAGAGCGAGACTCCGTCTCAAAAAAAAAAAAATACATTTAGTCAGAAGTCCAAAGGCAGAGGAGAAAGACTGGCAGATAAAATATTTGAAGAGATAATGATAAAGAATATTCCAGATCTGATGAGGAAGATATAAACTCATATTCAAGAAGTCGGGGAAATTTTATATAAGATAAATAAAAGGAAATCCACCCTTAGGCACAGTAAAGTTCAACTGCCCAAATCCAGAGACAAAAAAAAAAAAAAAAAAAAAAAAAAACAGGTCATCTACAAGAAAGACAATTGGAGCGATAGCTGATTTCCTAATAGTAACAACAGAAGACAAAAAGCAGGGAAAAAATAGTTTCAAAGTGTTGAAATAAAGTAAAGACATTTTCAGACAAACCGAAATAAATTCTAAAGAATTGACTTCAGGCAAAAAGGCAAGTAATCCCAGCAGAGGGTCTAAGATATGAGGAGGAATTAAAACCAAAAATATTGGTAAATATCTGGGAAAATCCAAATCAAACGGTGAATGCAAAAAAAAAATGCTAATGTATTGTGTGGTAAGATATATATAGAGAGAGATAGATAATTAAAATACATAAAAACAAGCTGTAAACAGCGAAGGACTTGAAAAAGTAAAGTGTTCTAAGATCCTCATGTAAGAAGATTAAAGTTATAGATTAACTTAGATTTCACGGCCCAGAATTGGCTTATTATCTAAATTTGGTTATGCAGAATTGCATTGATAAATTTGGTAGATCAGTAACTATTTAAAAAGTGAAGTCCATCAGAGACTTGGTATTATACTAATACAATTTCTAAGGGTCTGACGAAACTACAGCCTTTACAGCGGAAGATGACTTAGGCTGCAGCTGGTTAGGAAACCCTCCCTCTAAACCACGCTTCAAGATCCTGCTAACAAAATGAGAAAATCAAGAATACACAGAGGATAAATTTGAGAACTTCCTTTCTTTGAACTTCAGGTTACAACAGCAGGAAACTTTGAATTCAGATTTTTTTTTTTTTTTTTTTTTTTTTTTTGGCGGCTGACGCCGGGGGAATAGCCAAAGGGGCAGCAGTTGATATTGCGAGAACGGCTTCACAAAGATGGCGGTAAGTCGGTACTGGTATACTCCCGATATCTTCCTCTAAAGAACAGCCACATCCCTCATGTGCCCCTGAAGTTAAGGTGAAAAGATTTTAAAAACTGGGAAATGCTTGATATGCCTTGCAAGTGTCCAGAATGCCACCAGCATCACATTTCCAGCCTCTTTCTGCCGCCTTACTCGCTATTCTCCAGGGAGAATGAATAATTTAATCTTTGTTGGTGTTTTCAGAAGGAGAAACTGGCCATGTACAATTCAGTCCTTCCCTCTACTTTCTCACGTGGGTAGGATTTCTACAGATCCTCCATGCTACAAGTTTTGTAGGGGTAGGCCTTCTATATATGTGTGTGTAAGAGGTGAAGTGATCCTGCCCAGGTCTAGCATCTATGTAATTATAGGTTTCAATATTAGGAACCCACTTGCCCACAGACATAAATTATATTTTCAATATCAATTTTATCAGTATTAAAGATAACATCTTGCTTTCATACCTGAATTCCTCCTTCATCATATGTCCAAGTTGGTTCCAAGAACTCAGGAGGTAAAGTTTCCCTAAAACCTCCAATAATAGAAAATGCATAATTTTGGCTGCTCAGTCTAAATTTAACAAAAATGACAATAATAATAACATCAAAATAACCATTAAGAACAAGTGACTGTGCTATATGCAGAGCAAACCTTTTCTTTAATTTTCCTCATGACTCTGAAATGTAGGTATTACCATTTCCATTGTTCATTTCTGTCTTTTGGAGATTGTATTATAATAGAAACTCATCTGAAAGGCTACAAAATGGAAATCACCCAATAAAACTGGGCTTGAGTCCTTTCTAACTCTTTCTTGCTCCATGATAAATAAAACTACTATTCTGATATTTCAGGTCTTTTTGCTGTAATGATGGCCAGTTTTCTCCAAATAAACATATCCTAAAATCATGTTAATGTTTTTAGATAAAACTTTACATAAAATTGAGCAATACTTTTCACTAGAACTGAATCAAATTATTTCACTGTCTTTGATAGCTTGATCTAGAACACATCGTCCCATATTTGTGACTTATTTAGCACATCAGCCAGGACCTCAAAGTCAGTTTTTGTCCTCGATAACTGTAAAAGCAATTATCAAATCCTAGAATCATGTCTTAGAGATGTTTAGTAGTCTAGAAAGGGATCAGCAAACTCTGGCAGGCCAAATCCAGCCTGCTGCCTGTTTTTGTAAACAAAGTTTTATTGGAACACAGCAACACTTACTTGTTTACACATTGGCTATGGCTCCTTTCACAATATCACAGCAAGGATGAGTAGTTGTGACAGAGACTGCAAAGCTCATAAAACTTAAAATATTTACTATCTGGTCCTTTACAGAAAACATTTGCTCATTGCTGGTCTTGGCATGGAAATTGATTCCATATTCTTGGTACTCTAAGTGGTAAGCACAATTCTTTCTCTCACATAGTCGCAGGCAGTACTCCTTATCTCTATGAACTTTCATCAAATTGATGGCAATGATCATAATTTGAACCCAGTTTCCTCACTTCTAGTCAAATCATTTTTTAATCAGATTCCTTCATCAATAATTCCACCAGTCTTCAGCTATCAGTATTTCAGTGGAAGCCGGATTTTCAAGAGATGTTCAGAAACGCTTTTAGTTACTTATATTTAAAAATAAATTTAGAGTTGATAACTGCATACTCTACTCTCATACTTTAAAAAGTAGCCAGTCAATTGAAATAAAACAGGCATGTTATAAATGAATTACTAATATGTGGTGCTCACTGACTATTGAACATGAATAATGGCTAAATTTTCCATTTCACCCTA
Source organism: Mandrillus leucophaeus (assembly GCF_000951045.1). Taxonomy (NCBI): domain Eukaryota; kingdom Metazoa; phylum Chordata; class Mammalia; order Primates; family Cercopithecidae; genus Mandrillus; species Mandrillus leucophaeus. The sequence goes on along the minus strand of NW_012104965.1, from coordinate 24,758 downwards.
AAATACTGACACCCAGAATAAGGCTACTGATACTTGAGACATGGTTTCTGATTTCCAAAAATTCTTCATTGGATAATGATCAAGAAAACAAAAATCAACATTTGCTGATTACCTACCGAATGCATTTTACTAAGCAAAAAACCTTAGATAGATTACCTCATTTGATCCTCACAATAGCCAATGAGACAAATATTATTGCCCTCCTTTAAAAATAAAAACATTCAACTAGGAAAGATAAACAAGCATGCCCCAAATGGCAGGGTCTAGATTTGATATTTTTAAGGAAGGAACAATTCTACAACTTCCAAAATGTCTTTGAATTAAATGAACTCAAACTTTACAAGGCACTGTACATTTTATCCAAGGTGTTTTTCAAAATTATCTAACAACAGATATAGCACCAGCACCCACCAAAACCAGACTCCTCTGTGCCAGTCTTCACCTCTTTGCTTTTAGATTGTGAGAAATTCTGGAGACTTCTGGAGAATAGTCTGGGATAGTAGTAGGGGCAATCAGAGAGCTCAAGAAAGCATATATTTACCAACTGGTATGAAAACATCTCAATACTTTAACAACTGGTAGAATTGTATCACTGCCAACTTGCTGAAAAATAAATCTAGAAATCTTTAAGACTCCAAATCTGTAATTATACAGATGCACAATCAAGACTAATCACATAAGCCATGTGATTGAGTACCCTATAGGGGAGCCCTACCCCTTTTAGTTCTCCATGATTGGCTATGACTGTTATATAATGTTAATTCAGCTGAACAGAAGATATAAGACAGTGCCTCTCAAATTTTTAATCCATTTTCTTTACAATGTTTTAGCATGATTCTCTATCACACGGATTGTCTGATTAAATATTTGATGCTATTAACTATGATACCTGGAGTTTCAGTGATCTAATTCTCAATGTGTCAGGTAAACATTAACTAAAGGATGTCAAGATGCCGTATATCATTATTCAAAGAGCACATACTGGGCTAGTCATCAGCCCTGGAGAGCTCAGCATGTGGCAGAGGTACATGGTACACCATAAAAATCATAGATTTTTAATGATTTACTAGAATAATGTTGTACAATAATTTAATGTTTAGTCTTTCAGCTTGATAAATTATTTAAACAAAAAGCTATTTTAAAAGCAACACATTATTAATTTAAAATCATATCAAACCGAGAAATTATTTTTCATTTTCATGATAAATCTCCTTGATATGTAAGCCAGTAATTCTTGAAAAAGTATTTTAAAATGATATAAGAAAACAGAAGAGAAAAAGTGAGAATGTACTAATTATTAAATACATAATAAAGCACATATTCGAAGCAGTCATGGCATGATAACCACAATTGTAAGATTAGATGATTAACTTTTCAACACTAGTTTAAAATAGCCTCTTTCATAAATATAGACTCTGCAAAATAGTCCCAGCATCTATCACAGCACAATTTTCATTACTCTTTCAATTTACAAAGAAGTGTTTATTTTTATAGATAATCACAAACTGAGATTAATAAAATGGGATGATAATAAAGAGAAGTTAGGGATAAGTGTAGAGTTCAGCAATAAGAATATCATATACATATAGTGACTCATGTAATTTGTTTTTCTAAGTCAAAAAATACTGATGCACACTGTATAGCTCTTTTTAAAAAAGTTAGATCATAAGCAGTAATTTTGCTATCCCTTTACATTAATGTAAATGTATCTCATTCCTTCCTCAGTAGCTTTAAATGAAGCATGTTCCTTCCACTCTGAAGAACTAGAAAATATCTCCACTGTTTACAAGACCTTATGTTTGATTCTAAGGGGAAACAAATTCTCAAAATGTCGATCGTCTTAGTTATTTCACAGAAAAGCACATTTTAATACTATGAAATCATGTTTGGAGAAATTGGAAAATAAAAATTTAGAACTGACATTTGATTTTGAGGCTACTCACCACTCCTGGCTTACAGTTGTAATAGCAATGCTTGGAAGCGTTGTCAAAGGTAGTGTGGTCGGCCTGGAAATACCATCTCCCTCAGGAGTCCTTGCCCTTTCACTCTGTCTTTGAGACAGCGGTGGTAACTGTAAGTTTCCTGAGCAACACCTTCTCCCTCTCCAGAGGTCGATCCCAAGTGTGTTACTGGAAGAACTGTAGGATTTACTCAAGCTACATTCAAAATAATCTTTAACATTCTGGAGGAACCACAGGGAAAGAAAGAAAGAAGAGAAAGAAAATGAAATTCAAATGTTAAATGGAGTGAAACAAGAAACTAAATGATCAAGCTGTCACTTATGATGTCCTGATTATCTCACAATCAGAATCTAACATTGATGTCAAAAGCTTAAGAGAAAACAATAGAAGAGGCTGATTCTCAGCTTTTGGAATAAACTTATCCGTGCATATTCCTCAAGATTTTTAGGCATATAGATAATGTTTACCAGTTGTAGCATGTGGATTGGAGGCCTCCTTCTTTCCTTTCTATTTTAATTTTTTTTCATAATTTGCTAAAATGATATTAGCTAAAATTAAAAATATATTTTGGAAATCAATGTTATCATTCTTCAACTATGGGAACAAACTATGAGAAAATATAAAGTTTCTTGTTCAGCATTTTATGTATTTATTTATTTTTTGAGACGGAGTCTTGCTCTGTCACCCAGGTTGGAGTGATCTCAGCTCATTACAACCTCTTCCTCCTGGGTTTAAGTGATTCTCCTGCCTCAGCCTCGCACATAGATAGGACTACAGGCACGCGCCACAACGCCTGACTAATTATTGTATTTTTAGTAGAGATGGGGTTTCACCATGTTGACCAGGCTGATCGCAAACTCCTGACCTCAGGTGATCTGCCTGTCCCGGCCTCCCAAAGTGCTGGGATTATAGGCATGAGCCACTGAGCCCAGCCATTCAGTGTTTTAAGGTAAAAATATTTTGTATCTTAGAACAGTGGAATGTTGATAATTAGAGGTGACTGTTACGTTCTTATGAAAGGTCTTCTTACAAGTGGAGATACATATATATAGATATATATCTATATATATATATATAATTTTTTTGGTCAAATTGTGTAAGAATTCAGAAAAAGAAGTATACTTTATCCAGTCTTGAACTGCCATGTTCAAGTACATGCCCTAATGCTGACATTAATCATATACTTTGTGAGAAGACAAAGACATTGTGCTATACTCAATGATACAAGTTATTTATTCTTCCCATATCTTTTGGTGACAATGGGTCCTGAGATTGTTGGGAGCGGGAGGCCCTAATGAGCCTCTTCCTGGTGTACCATTCATACCAGTTGAAACAGAAAATGTTATAGTCCTGCAATGGCCACTGATACCAACTTAAGGTTTAAAAGTTAGAATTTTCACTGTCCACACCTGGCTAGCAGAGAATAACAGAAGTCCTAGTATCGGGCTAGTCTCTCACCTAAAAATTACTCTGTGACCTTAAAGACAGGTATTTCCTACTAGCCCTTCAGACTCGAGTTAGGAGAACCTGCGACTAGACCTCCTAAAGTTTAAACAAAGTTCTTTACCCTCCGCTCCTCCACTCCATGGCCCCTATCCTAATTCATACAAGGATAATTAACTCAAGTTTGAGGATCTAGCTGTGTTAATTCAACACACGTTGGACACACATCTATTATTATTGTGCACTGTGCTGTTTAAGAAGGATACAATAGCAAAAAGAGGAATGGTATCTTTTCTCACAGAACATATAATCTAGTGATTTATACTTATCTGAGGCATGCAAGACTATATTTTGACGATAGAAATCGGGGCAAAAACAGGTTTGACAATTTTCAGGAGCCTCACCCTCCATACCAGAAAATGGGATACCATTATATTTTCTTTGCTTGACTTATAATTTTAAAATACTATTTATTTGAAATTCAGTAGAACCACAGTTCAGTATCAGGAAGAAGACAAAACAATTTAAAATTTTCCAGAGTTTGAAACATTCTGGAATGTATCAGTATTTCACTGTTTAGTAATTAGTTATTATATTAAATCCATTGTAGGTCTGGCACTTACTGTATGGGGGGTGTGTGTGTGTCTACATGTGTAAATTAGAAGCTAAAGGGAAAAACTAATATATATGCTTATTTTTTGAAAGACAAACTACTTCAGGAGACAAAATATATAACACCTTCCTGAAGAGATTTAAGAACAAACTAAATGAAATCATAACTGTAAATCAGTCTAGTTCCAAATATGCATGTAAAGAAAGCACTGGTTATCTGGAACGCAAAGTCTTGAATATATACTTTATCTCTTATGTAAGAAACACCATGCCAAAGAACAGAAATAAGGATACCTATCATGTAGCTAAACCACCAACCACCCTAGCCTCCTAATGTGATTATCAGATATTTTTCTCCTTTAGAAAAAAGAACTATTACCAACGAGGTTTAATTGTAGTAAGTGACCTAAATGGGTACTATTTGGTACTTGTTATTTGAAAAACAAAAAGTCACACCTATCACAAAATATCTCCCACACTAATTTGCGAACAAGCTCGAATTTTCAAATTTAAAATCATTCTTTAAGTTAAAAAGATGTGTTCCAGAAGACCTCAGTTAACATTAAATGCATTGCCACAAAGTAAGAGCATAATGGAATAGCTTGTCAGAAATTAAATTCAAGATGAAAACTTAATATTGTTTTACAAACACTAATTAACTCATGCAGATTTATTCATAATTACTTCGCACTCTGTAATTCATACCAATAATTTATACACCACTACCCTAAAATTACTAAAAACCTCATAGTAAAATTTAGTTTAGTCAATTATCAATTACTGATTTGTGATCTTGAACTTCTTTTCCTAAATTTTCAAAGATTTTGTGGAAAGGAACATTAATTTGAATGTTACCTCTGGAAATCACAACTTTTAAAATGCATCATGGTTTCCAAAATTCACCTGATAATATGAATAATCCCTAAGGAAAAATCTAGTTTTGGTTTATCCTTCTGTTTCTGAATAATTGTTTGTTTAAAAGTCAATATTCTTGCCAATAAAATTTGAAAAGGTTGTCACAAAGGAAAAGGTAGTGTAAAATCCTGCACCTAAGTAGAAGTTTGCAGAGAGGAGGGGGAGGGGACACCAAAGGATAGCTCTTTGTGATAGCCCCATATTGAAACCAACCAAGTTGGGACCATTGAAATGTACAGATGAGAAATGCTAGTGCTTAAGTAGTCAAGGTTTTGTTGTTGTTATTATTTGTCTTTTGTTTTTTCTATTTCAGTCATTTTTGAAGCATTCTTTACTTTTTGAATTCTTCTGGTTAAACTCATAGTGAGAAAATGGAATAAGGTATTTTTAAGGTCTCCTACTGTGCTTTGGTACACATTCAATTTGGACCACAGGACAGAATTTTTTAAGCCTTATGAAATCAGAAATGGAAATTATGGAAAGCAGTGAATGGCAGTCAGAGTCCCAATCAAAGCTAAATGTCATGATACTCCATGAGACAGTAATGAAAGCAATTTTTTCTTCGAAAACTGTGATTTTTATTGTTGGCAGTCACCATCAATTAGAAGAGTAGTTTTTTGGAGGTAATTATTATCACCCTTACTATTTTCCCTTCTTTGAAACAATCTCCTAATATATTTGCATATATAATTTCTGTGCTTAGAAATGCAAATGAGAGTCAAAGGTGTAATGTTAAGTTTTCTAGTAGCTACATTTAAAAAATAAAAAGAAACAGGTGAAATTTATTTTCATAACATATTTTACTTAGGCTTGTGTATGCAAAATATGACATTGTAACATGTAATATTATCAAAAATTATTAATGAAATGCTTCGTATTGCACTGTATATTCATAATCCAAGATCTATTTCATGTTTACAGCACATTTCCATTCAGACTAGTACTTAACAGTCACATGTGGCTAGTGGCTACCATAGTGAACAGAGCAAATCTAGGTAATATTTATCCAATATGGTGGGGTTAATGTTCATATCCATTGCATTTTTCCTGCAGGCAACCTTACTCTTGTTTTGACTATGCCCACTATTCCCTCAGGGAGGATCAGGATTATTATTCAAGGATGCGATGAGAAAGAATTAATGGTTTGTCCATCTTTTATAGATGGAATGCATTGATCAGTTTTATTCTTCCAAAAAACAAAATACTGGCGCACACAGTATACAAATAGTATTAAGGGACAATTCCAAGGCTTTTTTTTTTTTTTTTAGGAAAAAAGTTTTCTAAATCCCAGAAGTTTTCTTTTAGATATCCTGAGCAACGTTGGTACTGAGAACTTAGACTGTAACTTAAAGGAAATGCCCTTCTAGTCCAGGAGCTAGGAAGGGAGGAAAAAAAAAAAAAGAAGTAAATGCTGCCACAAGTGACAGAACACAACACATTAACTAGGTTCTTTGACATGCAAAAAAAATAGAAATGGCAATGGAAAAGGAGTGTATTTTGGAAGCAAGAACCTAAACAGCACACCTAACTCTCCCTCTGCACTGTGGGTCCTACAGGGAACATAGAAGAAAGCTGAGAATTAGTTCTAACATTCCTGCCAAAGCTTTGCTGCGGTATGAGGCAAAGGGCCCACAGGGCCCACGGGGTGAGCATCTGTGAAATAGGAGCTTAACAAGATGGGTTATTACAGAAAACAAGGAAAATTACTTTTCCTTCTTCCCTCCTTTCTTTCCTTTCACATATCTGATCAGCAGCACATAATTTTTAGCTCAATTACAAACAGTAATTGGGTAAAGATGAGACAATTAAAGGCACACTAATGAAGGACTGGTCAGTTGAAAGCAAAGAGATAATTAAGGACCAAGATCCAAAGCTATAGAAGATAGTTTACAGATTTCTTCAGATGATTTAGATTGGGGCTTTTCAAACAAAGTACATACCTATTTACTCTGCTATCCTGTTAAAATATAGTCTGATTTGTAGGTCTGAGGTGTGGCCTGAGATTCTGCATTCTCAATAAACACCCAGGTAATGCTAATGCTGCTGGTTCAAGGACCACACTTGAATAGCAAGGCCTAGGGCTATGTATATCACAAGTTTCTTACGAGTAGTTGTCAAAAACCCCACCACAGGAAGTGACTTTCAAGGGTTAGCTGTACATGGGTAAAAGTGTGGAAGAAAGTTATCAGAGAACTGATCATGCAAGCAGTGTGGAAAGAGGAATTGTCTGAGAGTGAGGATGTGGGCGTAGACTAGAGATTGGTGGTTCTGTGATTGAAAACCATAAAAGTGAAACTCAGCCCATTTCCAAGATGCAAAGAGGGTATTGCTCCTGCTGTCCAATTCACAGAATGCCAGATCCAGGTGCTGGCTATGCCCATGTCAGAAAAACACCTAGTCACAGAGTGGTGTGTTGAACACCCCCAGCTGCCCTTTGAATAGAATTATCCAGTGACTTCTTTATTGAACAGACCGAACATGATTGGGACCTTTTGGAACTTACATCATCGGCCGTCACTGTCATCACACTCCTGCTTTTCTTCATTATAGAGGTGGAAAATATCCCCTCTTAGGATGTCTGTTATTCAATGCAGCTTTACTGACACTTTTTAATACCTACAGGAGAAAAAAAACACACAAAAAAAACAACAGCTCTGTATCCTCAAAGAAAAATATGTGGCATACTCTCTAAAGTAACATTTGAAATGTGTAACATGTACATGCAAAACCAAACATCATAATTTACCAAGCCAATTAAATGTGATATGCTGAGAAAAGAGCTTCACAAAATATTAATACAAAAATCCAAGAAATTGGTACAAAACTATTTGGGAAAAGATAGTAAGAATAAAAAGTAACAATTAGGCTCCCAAATAATGATCATGAAGAATATAAAAAGAATATGCATTTTACACAGGTGCTTTATAGTTTACAAAGTATATTCCCATAAAATATTTTATTTGATGCTTGCAACAGTTTGTTAGACTATTTTCATCATTTTTTCTAATAAAGGAACAGAGAGAACAATTATTTGGCCAAGGTAACATAGCTAAAACATGACGAGTTCAGAATTTAAAGAATATGACTGCTTTATACTGTCAAAAAAGTAAAGAAAAGTAAACCAATACAAAATTTATATACATGAAAGAAAAAAACCTTAATCGTCATTTTTACCACCAGTTTAAATCTCTCATATGTCTAGTGCATAAACTAGTAGGCAATTATTTATCACAGAAAATTCTAGCAACCACTAGTTAGAGCTTGAATTTCCTGGTTTAAGTCACAGAAATCTAGCTATTTTGAGATACAGATGCTCTAGTTCATGACATTTGCTTTGTGTAGATCATTGGAAGTCACTGTAGAAACAAAGAACCTCAATAACACTACCAGAATTTAAGGGTGCACTCTTATCATAGAAACCAAAGGCAAAGCAGTCACTGGTTTATGAACACTCAAAGGGAAGAGGGTGGGAGGCGGGTAAAAGGTAAAATAGTATCTATTGGGCACTGTGTTCACTATTTGGGTGATGGGTTCACCGGAAGCCCAAACCTCAGCATTACTCAATATATCCATGTAACAAACCTGCACGTGTACCATTAACTCTAAAATAAAATTTTTAAAATATAAAGTTGTCATACAATAGACTACAAAACAACACAAAGAATTGTGTTTGCAGAATTTAACTGAAAAAAAGATGTAATATAAAAAATACAAAATCCGAGAAGTATTAGTCCATATGATGGTTTCACAAGGTCTTAGTACCAAAAATATCCTGTATTATTGCTGAGCTCAAGGACTCCTATATATTTTTTCACTGTGTCCATTTAACCCTTAATGCATGCTTTATTTAAAAAGTCTGCTTCTCTAGCATGAAGATATATATAGATTAAGAGCATGATGAAATTGTAGCTGTGTGACTAGGAATACTAAGTAGTGGCATTGTACCATCACCCAGGAAACCAGGGTTGAAATTCTAACACATAATTTGACTACATTATGCAGGAGTTGGCAGTGAAACTGACAAAGTAGATAAGAGAATGGGGGAAGGGAGAAACTTTGCCTTTATAAGTGCTCTAGGGAGAGAACCCCACGGGCTTTTCAGGTATTTGATTCAATATGCCAAGGAAAAGAATTTCCTCGGCATACACGAAAGGATGATTAGAACTACGATGCCCCTCTAATGCTGACCAAACAGCAGTAGGCAGAATTCTAAGGCTTTTACTCAAAGGCTGGTTGAAACCCAGCAAAAGTAGACAAGTAACAAGAGATATTTCATCAGGGTTATAGGCAATATCGAGGGCCTCTATAGGTAGGGTTAAACCTGAAAAAAAAAAAAAAGTTCAAACTCCTAAATTTAAGAAAAGCAAGATTTAAATGTGTTTTAAATGCAGGATATAAAACTATACATACTCAATGATTATAACTGTAAAGTTGTGAGCATATAAAAAATATTAAAGGGGCTATGTGAAATGATGATAATATAATAATGATAATAATAGAATAATGGAATAAGGGTTATAGAAGATTTCCTAAGTGAGTTGAATTTCTTCAGTGGAGATAATGTAGAACAATATTCAAAAATATAAAAAGGTATGCCAAGAGTGCAACACATGTAGAAAGATGCCATCATGCAGAGAGCAAAATGGTCCAGGGTAACATCAGTAGGTCTTTTGAGAAGCAAGAGTATTTTTGTAAGGCCTTAGCCATGGAAATAATTTTGTTTTATGATCCTTTGAGTATGATACCTTACTGTATAAATTCATGTGTCTTCAACCGGACACATGTCCTGGCTCAGAAAAAGCAGGATCACAAGTTACAAGGCAGTTTTCCAATTGTTCCACAATAAAAATACATTATTTTATATTTAGGGAAAAAAGCCAACATATGTTATATAAGACCAAGAAAAGCAAGAAATATAGATTGATTATTTTCTGGGATATTCCTCATCTGCCCCTTCAGACCCACTCTTGGCCCTTCTCCATTCTGGTCTGTGCCCTGGGAGGCTGGCCCTCAGGTGCTGTCTAGCCCTCTGGCTCTTGGGTATGTTCTGTCAATGGAGGCAGTTGCAAAAGATCAGAGGGCAGGAGGAAAGAGGGGTCCCTCTCTGCTGGCCATAGTGTAGCCATGGCTAAAATGTTCTGCTTGAGGTCACAGATCCTGCAGGACTTCCTATTTAGCTGTAGAACCGGAAGCAGCTTCCCACTGTTGCTAGCCTCCTAGTATTTCATAGCCCTTTTTGGTTATCCTCAACCCTGCCTATACCCTTTGTAAATAGTACTTCCATTAAACTTTCTTTCATCCTCTTTAAGAGAACAATCTGTTTCCTACTAGGATCCTGACTAATACAGACCTGCTTCCAAAACTTGACAATAGTCAGAATTGTTAAATATCTCCCCTCAGTTCCTAGCACAGTGACTGACACAAGCAAGTCTCAATAAATAAGTATTCAAAGAATAAATGAGTAGAACCTACTTGGAGATCTAGATTGGTTTTGATACTTTGAGAAAAGGTCAGCAAGCATTATCTCAATTTGTTTTTGTAAGTCACAAATAGTTTCGTGTCCTCACTCACAGATGACAATGGAGATTCTTTTCAGGAACCTCTGCTGCCTTTTGTTTAGGCTAACAGAGATGGAAGATTTACCTTGAGTCATTTTTAAGCACTCTACATACATGATTTCAATGATACCATAAAAGCAACCAACCAAATGTGCTAGGCACAATTATCAAGACAAGTGAGGGCATCATGTCTTGGGAACAGTAATGACACCTGCCCAAAGGCATGCACTCTGCTGGTTAAGACCAGAACATTCTTGTTCTAAAACCAAGACTATTAACCTATCACTGTACAGCTGATTGGGTCTTATTTACATCTTTTCAAGGTGAAACTAAGTGAAATGGTTTTTGTATCTTTTTTTTCTGATGTTGGTAATACAAGTTAAGTTGATCAGTTTCCTGGAGCCATGCTCCCTGCTAGTGTAAGGACAAAAATAAGTGATATTAAAAGATACTAAAGTTTTTAAATACCTCATATTTAAGGCAAATGCTGTAAGTGAGAGGACAGATCAGGTTCTCTTAATCTGAGATTATTGTCCCTTATAAAATTTGCTTCTGAATAAACAAAACACCATATGCTTCATTAAAACAAAGTATTTCTAAAAATTTCTAAGGTGATAAATGTGATGGCAGATTCCATTTCTGATATATGTTTAATAGTTTTCCCTGTGGTTTTATATTTAACCACTTAAAAGATGCTTTTAAATTTATATTAGTCCTTTATAATGTTCTGTTTTATTCAGACTAGAATATTCTTTATATAATTGCACCTTTTCCTTTTTCCCCTTTCTCAACAGATATTTAAAGGTTAAAATGAGGAAAAGGACCCTGACTTCTGTGTTAATAGTGTGAATTTCACCTTTCACAGGTTAGAGTTATCAGTACTAGTGACACTTGGCTAAAAGGAATTTCAATGAATAGTGATAAATATTTTAAAATTATATATTATGGACACATGCTAGACAAAACCATGCAGAAATGAGAAAAACAAAAGTAATATTTTGAGTTTAAAAAATACTACTTTTTTCCAATTTAAAAAATATCTTTTATTTTGGAGATGATGTTCAAAAAGCTTTCATTCTATTTCTTATGTAACTGACTTATTGAACATTCTGAACTCAGTAGAGCACAGATATGAACTAGTCTTCATTTTTCTCCAATAACTGTTTTCCATATGTAATATCAAATCTATTCTGTCCTCCTTAACAACAGTTCAGATTGATTCCGTAACTCCCATCTTGTAACTGTTTTAATTCAGTGGTCAGTGTCTGGGACTTGGAGTGGGAAAAGAGAATGTTCTACTCTTTTATTCTTCCTCCCTACTTTTATCTTCAGGTTCTAGCTCTTTCCATATTGCGGCAGAGTAGAAGAATTAAAGACAAGAGGGAAAAGTCTTCTTACTTAACTAGGCATTTAATTGCAGTCCTTTTTTGAGTGTCTCTGCTTCTCTGGTAAAATCAGACTCACTTTGATGCCTTCTCTAAGGCAGGTGTTGAGATGAGGCCCTTCCTCTAACGGGGCAGTAGGAGCTTTCACACTGGAGAGAAGTAACTTTGCTAGTCTCCTCAGTTCCACCCTCATTGGCACATATTGAAACTCTTGTTGGTGAGGTCCCCTTGCCTGATAGTCTCCTCTCTTGATTGGAATAATGACATGATGACTCAAGCTGCAATGTCCACTTGATCTAGAATAAGCTCAAGCATCCTGGTCACACTAAATATATACACTAAATGTATGTATACTAAATGTACAGATACACCTAAATGTATATGCTGCTTTACTGCTGTTTCTTCTCTGTTCCCTGTTGTATCTCTCCACTTCTCTTTCTCCTTCTCAAAAACAGCACAAAATTCTTCTACATAAGTGATCAATGGAGAGAAAAGATACTGTCAGTTATTTACCAATGTCTTGCAGCCCTAAGCCAATCATTCTAAATTCTGCTGTGTGAATCAAACTACATTACAGACTACATTGCAAACTACATTTAACAGATTCTCTATCTAGGTGGCTACCTTTAGGTGTTGACAATGGAAATCACTGGTGGGAGACTTGAAGAGACTTGGAGAGAGGAGACCTTCTTTATTCTTCCAGGAGAATGGACAAATTGCTTGTATTAAATCCTTTGTTTTCCTAACTGGAGCCTAAGGGATACAGAAGTTAGCCTGTCCTTTGTCGAAGGTACTTCTGTCCTAGAAATGGTTCTTCATTTTCAGTAGGCCAATAACGCACTTCTCCAACACCTCCTCTCCCCATCTAGAGTCTATATACATGAGAGTTCAGAGGTTGCCAGGATGAGGATTAGAATCAGAACCCAACTAGCTGCCTCTGCCTCGGAGCGAGGCACCAGACCACACTTGTGTATGTCTATCCTTACAGAACGTGGATAGTTTGATGGCTTTTAGTTCACTGTTTTGGGTTACAGTTGTCCTTTCTAGCTTAACAGGAAATGTCCTACTCATCTCCTTTTAGATGAGAAAATGTCCCTTTATGAAATGACAATAATATAATGAGGCAATGGTGTATTTTTGCTTTATTTCTTAATGTTCTGAACTGAGAAAACTAAAAATTGGCAATTCTATGTCAGTCTCCTAATTCTTTGGAAATTTTAACAATTCATAAAGTATAAATGTCTAAGAACCTCAAAACTAAACCATGGGATCTTGACTTTTATAACTAACATTAAGGTTTAGTTCAAGAAAACAAAGGTTTTCTGTTTGTGCTAGCATATAATGTACTGTGAACTGAAGGAAGACTTGCTGGACAAAGTAGAGCCTGAACTGCTATCTCCACTCCCAGCCCCTACATCCACCTAGCTATAGCTATCCACTTAGCTCTGGGACTTCGGTCTCCTCAATTGTCAAATAAAGAGATTGGAGTATAATCATCCATAAACTTTATGAAACCAATGAAATTCCAGAAAACTAGCAGAAATAAACACAAACTATAAAAAACAACTCTCAAGACTCAACAATTAGATAAACATATCCAGAATTTGATACATAAAATATTAGACTTTCCCCTTTAATTTTCATCTACTGCTCTCATCACACTTTTAGAAATTCAGGACTGTTGTACCCAGTTATTGCTGCTTTCTGATTTTAATATGACGGAGATAAACAGAGACAAATGTGCTTCCTCCCCAAAATTTTTGAAGTTGTATGATGCAAACAATAAAGAGCAAGTAAATTTGAGGGGAAAAAAAGTATGTGTAATAAGAAAGGTCATTTTATTTGTAAAGTTGCTCAATATTTAGATATAAACATTGCTGAGAGAGAAGAATCAGTTTTTTCAATTAAGTAGTAAGTATCAAGGACTTTTGAGATAAAAATTGAAAAGTGCTAGGAATTAATATGAACTTAAACCATTAGCTTATCCTGACAGAACAATAAGTAACGAAGAGATAATGGCATCCTTTTAAACAGTCATCAAAACGCAAAGTAGCAAGGCTAAATGCTGCTTTGAGTAAAACCCATGTTTCCAGAACAACCACTTAAACCAATTTCTACTATAAAATATGTTCTTTGTAAATTACTAATCAGGCATAAATTTGAAATCAATACACATGGTGACAAAAAAAAGAATTCTTAGTATTCAATTTGCTGAGCTGAATGCTAATTTTCAACAATAACACAACAGAGAGAAAGTGACAACGAATCCCATGTTTCTGCTTGTGTAAATAATGCCTTAATGAATTTCTTAGTGAATTTCCCTGCAGTAAATACTAAGTGGAAAGTTTTAAAGAGTTGAATTATTTTTCTTAGTCTAAAATAAAGTAGCCACTGCTTAATCTCTTATAGTTTAAAACACCACAAATCACTTTTGTTTCAGCCATTTTTTGTTTCATCTTAAACAAAAGGAAAATAACAACAACAACAACAAAAAAAAAGCCCTGTATTCAAATCTATTAATAACCTGGTATTGCAAGCTCTCTCCACACCTGAGAGTTTTCATCTCTGAGTTACCACTGTGCCAAAGTGAAGATGGCATTAGAGGAGGTTGAGGATGGATTA
>NW_012104965.1:7261-9032 GCF_000951045.1 Mandrillus leucophaeus | reverse complement strand
TCTTCAGCCTTCAGCTTTGATGTCATTTGTTCAGAAAAGCCTTTATGGACTTCCCCTTCTTGTAAGAAGGTATTATCACATTATTTTTCCATTCACAGTATTTTTCACAATTACATATTTGTTTGTATGAATGAATAGGTTTATGCCTCCCAGAAGCTCATAGAGAGAACCGCCAACCACTATATCTCTTGTGCCAAGCAATAAATATTTGCTGGAAAATGTTTGAATGAGTAGACTAGATAGGCTTGAGGCCTCTTGCTAGATTCCCTGAAAGTGTGATAATTCAAAAGCAGCAGATAGGAGGGGGCAGGAAACAGAATCAGAATGCCTGGTAAACTGCAAATGTCAGCTATATTGACAGGATACATATTCCTACTCTTCTGACAGAGGTATGAATAGCTTTATGGCAGGCACTATTCTATAGTCCCTAAATCTATCATCTCATGTAATTCTCACAACTATTTTTATCTCCATTTTTCAGGGGAGAATTCTGAGGCCCAGAAAGGGTGAATGACTCATCTAGGCTCACTAATCTAGGAAAAGGCAGGGAGACAGGATTCACACCCAGGCACTATGCCTGCAGAGCTCATGAAATCAACCATTACCTCTGCTGCCACTTGGAAGCAGCAAATAAGCATTATTTATCAGAGAACAAGCAGCAAATGAGGATGGGTAGGGGCCAAGAAACAGGATAAGTGGGAATAAAAGTGGTATTTCAGAACAAGAAAGGAATAAGAAGATTTTTTAAATGATGAAACAAAAAAAAAGAGATATGCAGTTGGCAGAACATATGGAGCCCATGAACAGCTACTCTTTTATGTAATCTCATAGAAATTTACATTAAATTGGAAAACGTAGATTGTGTGTATAAAACTGTATATCTAAAACATAACTTAAAAAGCATAATAATTTGTCTCTGTTTATCTTATGCTTCAACAAGAATTCACCAAGTATTTTTTCTTCTAAGTTAGGCTTCAATCCAATACTAAATTTTTTTAAGTTAATAGAGAAGATGCTTGACCTTCATTCACAAGTGCTATGTCTCTAGACTTTTAAAAATTGTTCACCTGTACAGTGCTGTTCAAACATGTTTCATGGGGTATATGAGACACAGACAGGAATTTGGTCTAAGTCTTCTTTTTAGACTCAAAAACCCCAGATACTCATCATCAAGTAACTAAGTTTTCGTTTCTGGTGAAGAAGGCTGAAACAACAAAGGATGACAGTTCATTCTTGTTTTAAGCAAGCAAGCACACAAAATTTCTGTGCATTCCTTTATCAGAAATATAAATACTACATCATTACAGACTTCATAAGAGGAAGATAACAAAAATGTGAGAAATCTTTCCAGGACTTTAAATGAATTAATGGCCTAATATTTACTGGCTTAACTGAAATATAATTGGTTTATGAAGTCTGCTAGTGATTCCCTACCTAGAAGTAACATCTAATTCGGGCCTCTCTGTCCCAGCTCTATTAAAATGTCAGGGGATTCAGGTCTATGTGGACATATGAAAAACAAGCATGTAAAAAGAAACAATGTCAAAAGCAGAAGACTGAAACTCTTGTGGTAATACTAGAATGCCACATAATATTGTTTTGATAGAACATAAAGGAACAGAGAAATACATTTTTATTGGTCTTTAAGTATCTTCATATTTAGAAACTATCATTTTCTTATTTATTTTTTTAAATTTTTAAAAAATTATTTTGAGACAGGCTCTTGCTCTATGCCCAGGCACAAACACAGCTCACTGCAGCCTCGACCTCA
>NW_012104965.1:1965-3926 GCF_000951045.1 Mandrillus leucophaeus | reverse complement strand
GTTAGCCAGGATGGTCTCGATCTCCTGACATCGTGATCTGCCCGCCTCGGCCTCCCAAAGTGCTGGGATTACAGGCCTGAGCCACCGCGCCCAGCCCAAATTGAGATCTTCTAATGCCACCCTCAGAGGTATTTAGTAGTAGCCACTCTAGATCTCAATTAATATTACCAACTTTCAATGAGAGTACAAAAAATTAAATTGCATCCATGATCCAAAATCCCTATTTTCATCCATCATCAAAAACCACTTTTCATTTGATTTCTCAACATCAACAAAAGATTGAGAGCCCAACATGTGGTAGGGATTTGCTAGATGCCGTGGATAATACAAAGATGAAAGTATATATAGTCCTTGACCTTAAAATGCCCCTGTCTCATCTTAGGAGAGGAGAATCAATGCTTATTCATCCTACAATACTGAACACCTTGGCCTGTGCCAGGTTCACGGTGCAGTGTGAGAAGTGCAATAGATCATGGGTTATTCAGATGAAAAAATGAGTGAAGGCCACCTCTATGGGCAAGATGTTATCAAGGAAAGCTTCGCTGAGGAGGCTACTGTCCTTTCCCAGGTACTGTAACTAAGGAACAAAGAAAGAAGTCCTTCCAGTCCTCCTCTCTCTGTTCCCCAGTGTGATCTTTTAAAAATGCAAAATTCCCTATATTAATCCCCAGCTTTGCATTCTTCATGCTTTCTGTAATTTTTAGGATAATGCAAAACCCTTAATATGAAGATTAATCATACAAGTCCCTACAGATCTGGTCCCTGCTTGACTTTTAAGCCTCAACTTCCTATTCTGGCTTCCACTTGCTTCCCCACCTTATGCTTATGCCACATCACTCTCCCCTGTAACTCATTTAGCTTTAGTTCGACTGGTTTTACAGTGTATCCAGCATGCCTTTCTTGTTTCTGAACTTTTCCTACACTGTAACATGTCTTCAACTTTGCCTGGCTAACCCATTCTTCAGCCTTCAGCTTTGATGTCATTTGTTCAGAAAAGCCTTTATGGACTTCCCCTTCTTGTAAGAAGGTATTATCACATTATTTTTCCATTCACAGTATTTTTCACAATTACATATTTGTTTGTATGAATGAATAGGTTTATGCCTCCCAGAAGCTCATAGAGAGAACCGCCAACCACTATATCTCTTGTGCCAAGCAATAAATATTTGCTGGAAAATGTTTGAATGAGTAGACTAGATAGGCTTGAGGCCTCTTGCTAGATTCCCTGAAAGTGTGATAATTCAAAAGCAGCAGATAGGAGGGGGCAGGAAACAGAATCAGAATGCCTGGTAAACTGCAAATGTCAGCTATATTGACAGGATACATATTCCTACTCTTCTGACAGAGGTATGAATAGCTTTATGGCAGGCACTATTCTATAGTCCCTAAATCTATCATCTCATGTAATTCTCACAACTATTTTTATCTCCATTTTTCAGGGGAGAATTCTGAGGCCCAGAAAGGGTGAATGACTCATCTAGGCTCACTAATCTAGGAAAAGGCAGGGAGACAGGATTCACACCCAGGCACTATGCCTGCAGAGCTCATGAAATCAACCATTACCTCTGCTGCCACTTGGAAGCAGCAAATAAGCATTATTTATCAGAGAACAAGCAGCAAATGAGGATGGGTAGGGGCCAAGAAACAGGATAAGTGGGAATAAAAGTGGTATTTCAGAACAAGAAAGGAATAAGAAGATTTTTTAAATGATGAAACAAAAAAAAAGAGATATGCAGTTGGCAGAACATATGGAGCCCATGAACAGCTACTCTTTTATGTAATCTCATAGAAATTTACATTAAATTGGAAAACGTAGATTGTGTGTATAAAACTGTATATCTAAAACATAACTTAAAAAGCATAATAATTTGTCTCTGTTTATCTTATGCTTCAACAAGAATTCACCAAGTATTTTTTCTTCTAAGTTAGGCTTCAATCCAATACTAAATTTTTTTAAGTTA
>NW_012104965.1:0-1915 GCF_000951045.1 Mandrillus leucophaeus | reverse complement strand
GGAGAGTTCTGTAGATGTCTATTAGGTCCACTTGGTGCAGAGTTGAGTTCAATTCCTGGATATCCTTTTTAACTTTCCGTCTTGTTGATCTGTCTAATGTTGACAGTGGGGTGTTAAAGTCTCCGATTATTGTTGTTTGGGAGTCTAAGTCTCTTTTTAGGTCTCTAAGGATTTGCTTTATGAATCTGGTTGCTCCTGTATTGGGTGCATATAAGCTTTGCCCTAAGAATGAACTCATTCATGAAATTTGACAAGCACCTAATACATTTGATATGCAGGAAGTGAGAGACCAGAAGGGACAACTATTAGAGGACAAAGAGACTTCGCAGCTACAACATCTCAATTTTCAACTATTTTACATTCTGGAACTTGGTGTAAGATTTTACTTCACAAGAAGTTCTGCCACTTAAAAAGAAAAGCTTGAAAACCACTACAGTACTGCTTATTATACCCACTTCCATAAAGTGTGTGGGTATTTTAATAAGTAAAATTTGAAAATCATTTTCAAATGCACAAGCTTCAGTAACTGAGTCGATCAACTGGTAGAAAGAGTATCAGCGATTGAAGAGCAAATCATTTTCAAATGATTTTCAAATTTTACTTATTAAAATACCACCTTTGTAATGTTTTCCATACCATGATTTCCTTATTTTGTAGAAAAAAATATAGAGGTCCATAAAAGTTGACCTGTCATCACCCAGTTAGTTGCATAACTTGGCCTTTGATCCATAGTTTGTTTCACTATAGTGCCTACATTTGCAGACTCTAAATTAAAGGGTTGTTTCGCTTAGTTTTGTTTTTGTTTTAGCAAAAGTTTATTTATATATTGGGAAGCTTTCTAAAACCAAAAAATATACTTCTGCACCCACCAAAAATTTTACTAATGAATCCATATAGTCATGTGCTTGGTCATTTATTCATTCATTTACCCAACAACAATTTATTGAGCGTTACTGAGGGCCATGTACTGTATAGGCTTGAGGAATCATAGATGAAATAGTATGACTTCTGTCCTCATGGACTGTTGAATCTAAGTAGAATATCATCACAATCATAATGCACAACTGATACAACCAGTTATATAACGAATATGCTTTACAAGATGTGACAATAACGTAGAGGAAGGCTATGTAAGTCTGCCTAGGAGGACCCGGGAAGGTTTCATCAAGAAAGTAAATCTAAGCTGTGCTTTTGTAACATAAGTAGAATTTTATCAGGAAAATGAAGGAAAGTAGTTAATTCATAAACAGAACTTCTTATCACTGATACTTAGCTACCAATAAGAGCTCAATTAGTGACAATGAAATCATTAATGAGTCATTTGATCCTTCTAAACTTGCATTTCTATTGGCAAAATAATTATTTGTTGTATACATTTCTGATATGGCTGAAATAACACATAATCAATATAAGAAAGTGTTAAAATATTGCATGCTACTCTGAGATCAACCACAGACTCAGCCATAAATTAAATCTCAATAAGTTCAAGAAAATCAATATCATACCAACCATACTCTCAGTCCACAGTGCAATAAAAATAAAAATCAATACCATGAAGATCTCTTAAAACCACACAATGACATGGAAATTAAACAACTTGCTCCTGAATAACTTTTGGTTAAATAAAAAAAATTAAGGCAGAAGTGAAAAAAAATTCTTGAAATAAATGAAAATAGAGACACATACAAAATCTCTGGGATGGAGCAGAACCAATGTTAAAAGTTTATAGTGCACTCCTCTGGGGACAGGGCATGCCTAAACAAAAAGCAGCAGAAACCTCGGCAGGGGTAAATGCCCCGTATGATAGCTTTGAAGAGAGCAGTGGATCTCCCAGCACGGAGGCTGAGATCTGAGAATGGACAGACTGCCTGCTCCAGTGGGTCCCTGACCCCTGAGTAGCCTAACTGGGAGACAT
>NW_012104964.1:0-973 GCF_000951045.1 Mandrillus leucophaeus | reverse complement strand
TAGCTAGGTGTGGTAGTACACACCTGTAGTCCCAGCTACTTGGGAGGCCAAGGCAGGAGGATTACTTGAGCCTGGGAGATTGAGGCTGCAGTGAGCTATGATTGTACCACTGCACTCCAGCCTGAGAAACAGAGTAAAACCATGTCTCAAAAAAAAAAAAAAAAAACCTTAAAAAAAATTAGCAGGATATGGTGGCATGTACCTATAGTCCTGCCTACTCGAGAGGCTTGAGCCCAGGAATTGGAGGCTGCAGTAAGGTATAACTGTGCCTCATACTCCAGTCTGGGCGACAGAGTAAGATCCTGTCTCTTAAAAAAAAAAAAAAAAAAAAGGTAATTTTCTTCTTTAAACTATTGCAAATTCTCTATAATGAGCATTTTTATTTGTGAAACAATTAGATAAAATTTTAAGAGTAATCATGCTAGAAATAAACTCAATTATTATGACTTAGTTCTAGATCCACACTAGGTATATATATATGGAGCCCAAAAAGTTTACCTTAATAATTTCAAGGATCTTGATTTTCTTCCTAAGGCATCCATCTTTTCCCAGTATAAGTTGCATCTACAGTGGCCAGGCACGGTGGCTCATGCTTGTAATCCTAGCACTTTGGGAAGCCAAGACAAGCAGATCACTTGAGGCCAGGAGTTCAAGACCAGCCTGGCCAATATGGTGAAACCCTGTCCCTACTAAAAATACAAAAATTAGGCCAGGTGCAGTGGCTCACATCTGTAATCCTAGCATATTGGGAGGCCGAGGCAGGCAAATCACCTGAGGTCAGTTCGAGACCAGCCTGGCCAACATGGAGAAACCTTGCCTCTACTAAAAATACAAAAATTAGCCAGACGTGGTGGCATGCCCCTGTCATCCCAGCTACCCAGGAGGCTGAGGCAGGAGAATTGCTTGAACCTGGGAGGCAGAGGTTGTAGTGAGCCGAGACCCCGCCACTGCACTGTAGCCTGGGTGACAGAGC
>NW_012104963.1:1330-4645 GCF_000951045.1 Mandrillus leucophaeus | reverse complement strand
AGTCTCTTTTATGACAACAGCATAAAACTCTTCTCCTTAGCCAGGAGGTATTTGCCTCTCTGGTTAAATAGTTCCCACTTTCCCCTGGCTTCTTAGGTGCTCTTCTACCCTCCTTACTTCCAGGCTAGAAATAGATAAAATGGTTCTTTAGAGGGCATGGGGTGGGTGATACGGAGTGGGGAGAAGTTGGGGAAGCTTGACATCTTAATAAGTCTCCTCCCTGTTACACTCATGGGCCATTTGGCTGTTCAGTGCCCATCCTCTCAGTAATGATAGTTGGGCTCTTTCTTGGACACGTTATTTTCAGGCATCCTAATCTCTCTTTCCCAGCGGGTGTACCCTCTCTGTGCAGAGCAAAACAACTCTATGTCCAAAAGAAGCAGGAAGGCCACATAATAGGATTAGCACGTCACAGTCGGTAGAGCCGATTAGAACTGATTGTCTTGGGGGCACTATTGATTGTCTTTTGGAAATTATTTCAGTAATACGAGTGAATGAGTGTGTGTGTGTGTGTGTGTGTGTGTGTGAAGGAGAGCAACGTGAACAGCTGCAGCTTTCTAAGACCAGTCATAAACACATGTCCTTGTTTACCAAACATGTATGGGCAGCCAGCGTATTGAAGAATTTCAGCTTGGGAAATAAACACGAGGCAGTTTTGTTTATTTTTAATTGCTGCTTTCCCTTAATAACATCTTGGCAGATTGCATCGTTTTCTATCATTTTTAGCCTTGAAACTAAGTCCAGTTGAGTTTACAACTTCCATCTTACATCAGATTTGAGGTTTTCTCTTCCTCTTCCCCTGCACAGTCTTGACTTGTGGCTTGAGGAGTCTGAGTGGGGATGAATGTCTGATTGATTATTTAACCTTTTTCCTCCCAGGCTTGCCATCAAGGTGTGCCCTCTAGAGGACCAGGCAGGGGACTTGCCTACTATATAATTTCTTGATGCAGTGGTTTGAATCTAGGTCAACCTCTTCCTTCCTATTCCACTTTTATCAGTTAGGACGGGTTAAATTATGCTGTGGGAACCAATAACTCCATATTAATCACACTTTTGCTTAAAATAACAAAGGTTTATTTCTTCTCATGCTACACATCTCTCATGGATTGGTAGGGGCTCTGATCTGCGTTGTCCCAGGACACGAGGCTGATGAAGGCTCCATCTCCGTGCGTTCACAATCACTGTGCAGGAGGAAGAGTGTGCTCTGGGGCCTTGCATTAGCATTTCAGTACATCTTCTTAGAGGAGATGCCATTTTTGAGAGCAAGGTAGGTCGCATAGACAGACCCCCATCAATGGGCCAGTTAAAGGTGATGCTATCATGTGCCTGGGAGGTGGAGAAGTCACATGCTTGTCCAGTGGTATTAATACTGTCCCAAGGGCATCTCCTCCTGGGGATCTATCCTGCAGCCTTATGCTACTAAAGTCCTCTCACCTGTAGGTGGTCCTCATGGGTGGATATACATGCAGCAGCTCCAGCTGAGCTACTGTTTATGATGCTCCCTAAACTCTCATTCCTTGCTCTACTAACCCATGGGGACAGGGACTTCCCTAATGCTGCCTCTTCTCTCAATTTGGCTAGACCTCTTGAATTCCCTTTTCTCTATTCAGTTAGTCACAGGACAGATAAGCAAGCTCACTGCCTGAGAAAAGGCCCAAGTGGGGAAACAAATCTTCTCTTCTTGCTGGTGCTCTAGTTTTTGAGCAGTTCTCCTATCTAATATACCCTTACATGGCACTTGAATTGGGAACACACCTCAGTGGGAAAACCTGGTAAACCTTGCGTGTCCCCAAAGGCTGGTGACCGCCACCTTCTCCCTTTGGTTTTCTTCTCATACAGGTGAGGGGAGCAGAGAGGGCTGGTGTGGAGTAATGGTAGGGGTTAGTTCTTTCTACCCCTTTTATGAAGCTCTCTGGGTAAGAATTGTTCTTTCACATCTGAAAGCTTGTTGCCTGCCCCCCTACCCCTATCTTCCTTATCGTTATTGTTTTTAGAATAGTCAGGAATTTGGTGTTGAACTTTGGTCTTAGTCAAATTTGGGTTGGGGGTGGTGGTGAATACAAAGTTCCATTTAAAAAATACAGTCTAGATATAAGAGACCTAACTCTCTGCTTGGAAACATAGTAGTTTATTGATAAACAGAAAATCTTACTAATGTATACCAATTTAAAAATCCTTTAGATTTGTGGCCTAGCTTATTTTGGTGGAACTTTTACTGAACGCAAATTTCTTTTTCTGTTCAAATCTACTAGGGACTGGGAAGAAAGCTTGTTTAATTTCTAAAAACAAACATTTTATTGGGTCATTTAGTTTATATTGCATTTAAAGTAAAACTAGTGATTATTTCAAATCTGAATGTCTCTGACATGTGGGACTTGGATGTGATTTTTACTTTAAATCCAGTAATTTCTCCCCTTTTTGGGGATACCAATGCCAGGCTTATCTCCTGGAGACTTCGAATCTTGCCACAAGGGATTATGTCTCAGGCCCTCATGCTTGGTTATCTGATCTGTTG
This sequence comes from Mandrillus leucophaeus, assembly GCF_000951045.1. NCBI lineage: Eukaryota > Metazoa > Chordata > Mammalia > Primates > Cercopithecidae > Mandrillus > Mandrillus leucophaeus. The sequence continues at coordinate 2,130 of NW_012104963.1, read as the reverse complement.
GTGGGTGACTCCAGCTCACTAATCTTTGCTCTAGCAATAATAACAGCTGGCATTTATTATGACTTAGCCTGTGCCAGGTGCTAGTCTAAGATGGCCTTGTCACTGTTTTCCTCTGTGTTTATCTGTCCTTCCATGCTTGTGTACACCTACACATGTACTGGACTTCTATCCAAGCCTTACACATAGCCTGTTAAATCTTCCTGGTTCTGCTAGAAGATCCTATTACCTCCGTTTTATACCTGAGGAACCTGAAACACAGGGTGAGGAGGTGACTTGCCCAAGTAGAAGAGCTAAGGAAAAGAAGGGGCGCTCAAATCTGGGTTTGACCCCAAACCTGCATTCTCCAGCATGCTGTGTTGCTGAATGAAGTCCACTTCATTCTGTTCCCTGGCTCGGCAGCCAGCAAGTTGACAGAAACCAGGACCTTTTCAGCTTCCTTACATGAAGCCAAGTGTCCCTCTTTCCAGAGTCAGCAGGATATGCTGATGTGTGGGAGCTGCTTTTGTCAGCTTTTTACAGTGGTCCTTAGCTTCAGGTGCTGTCTGAGCTGACATGTGGAGCTTAGCAAGGGGTGCTCTGTTGAAAAGAGGCTCTGTTTTCCCCCTCAAATGTGATCATTCCCTGGAGAATAAGTGGGGAAGCGTCACAGTCCAGTGGACATTGACCTACTCTAGCTGCTGTTAGGGGTTGTCAGCAGGTTGACAGGTTTGCTTTGATATCTTAGCCAGCAGGCTGGCCCCCTCTGCTTCCCTGCAAGTTATACTGAGAAATGCTTCGGAAGCTAGAGATGCAAGTTGGCT
>NW_012104963.1:0-394 GCF_000951045.1 Mandrillus leucophaeus | reverse complement strand
GGGATTACAGGCACCTGCCTCCATGCCTGGCTGATTTTTATATTTTTAGTAGAGATGGAGTTTTACCATATTGGCCAGGCTGGTGTTGAACTTCTCACCTCAAGTAATTCACTTGCCTCAGCCTCCCAAAGTGCTAGGATTACAGGCGTGAGCCACCGTGTCCGGCCAGAAATCTAAGACTTCTGCTGTGTTTTGCTGAGCTGCACACCTGCTCTTCCCCACTCAGCCTGAGAAGGTCATGTTTCATGATACCAAGGACATCGCTGACACCCCTAGAAAATGTTAAGGTCCTCTCCCTTCAGGTCTCAAAGTTCTTAGTTCTTTCACTGACCTATTCCTTCCACCTTCTAGATCTTCATTTTTCTCTTCTAAAACACAATGCTGACTTTTTTAA
>NW_012104962.1:3322-3969 GCF_000951045.1 Mandrillus leucophaeus | reverse complement strand
AAGGCTGTGGAGAAATAGGAACGCTTCTACACTGTTGGTGGGAATGTAAATTAGTTCAACCATTGTGGAAGACAGTGTGGTGATTCCTCAAGGATGTAGAACAGAAATACCATTTGACCCAGCAATGTCATTACTGGGTATATACCCAAAGGCTTATGAATCATTCTACTATAAAGACACATGCACATGTATGTTTATTGCAGTACTATTTCCAATAGCAAAGACTTGGAACCGACCCAAATACCCGTCAATGATAGACTGGATAAAGAAAATGTGGTACATATACACCATGAAATACTATGCACCCATAAAAAAAATGAGTTCATGTCCTTTGCAGGGATATGGATGAAGCTGGAAACCATCATTCTCAGCAAACTAACACAGGAACAGAAAACCAAACACTGCATGTTCTCACTCATAGGTGGGAGTTGAACAATGAGAACACGTGGACACAGGGAGGGGAACATCACACACCGGGGCCTGTCGGGGAATCGGGAGCAAGGCGAGGGAGAACATTAGAAAAAATACCTACTGCATGCGGGGCTTAAAACATAGATATTGGGTTGATAGGTGCAGCAAGCCGCCAGGACACATGTATACCTATGTAACAAACCTGCACATTCTTCACATGAATCCCAGAACTTAAA
>NW_012104962.1:0-667 GCF_000951045.1 Mandrillus leucophaeus | reverse complement strand
TGGGACTACAGGTGTGTGCCACCACGTCCAGCTAATTTTTTTGTATTTTTAGTAGAGACGGGATTTCACCCTGTTGGCCAGGCTGTTCTCGGTCTTCTGACCTCAGGTGATCCACCTGCCTCAGCCTCAGAAACTGCTGGGATTACAGGTGTGAGCCACCGCGCCCCGCCTCCACTCTTGTTTTAACAGAATCCATTCTATTCTTCACCTAGCAGCCAGAGGGATCTTTAAAGTTTGTTAATCAGATAGTAGTTTCCGTCTCAAATCTTTCCATGGCTTCCCACTGCACAGAACCCCTTATCCTAACCTGTCTGATCTTGCCTACATTTCCAACTTCCTTTAAAAAGTAATCAACATTCGACCAGTCGCGGTGGCTCATGCCTGTAATCCCAGTGCTTTGGGAGGACGAGGTGGGCGGATCATGAGGTCAGGAGATCGAGACCACCCTAGTTAACACGGTGAAACCCCGTCTCTACTAAAAAATAGAAAAAAATTAGCCGGGCGTGGTGGCAGGCACCTGTAGTCCCAGCTACTGGGGAGCCTGAAGCAGGAGAATGGCGTGAACCCGGCAGGCGGAGGTTGCAGTGAGCCGAGATCGCGCCACTGCACTCCAGCCTGGGCGACAGAGCGAGACTCCGTCTCAAAAAAACTAACTAACTAACTAAAT
>NW_012104961.1:1997-3647 GCF_000951045.1 Mandrillus leucophaeus | reverse complement strand
GGTTCACGCCATTCTTCTGCCTCAGCCTCCCCAGTAGCTGGGACTACAGGTGCCCGCCACCACACCCGGCTAAGTTTTTTGTATTTTTAGTAGAGATGGGATTTCACCATGTTAGCCAGGATGGTCTCGATCTCCTGAGCTCATGATCTGCCTGCCTCGGCCTCCCAAAGTGCTGGGATTACAGGTGTGAGCCATCAGGCCTGGACAGTAATTCTTGAACATTGATAGTTTATTGAAATTTGTAGGCAGATTTAGGGGAGTTCAAAGGAACCATGGACTGTTCTTCAGCCTGGAAAAGAAATAAACTTTTCTTTCTGTAGTTTGAGTTGTTATTTTTGATTAAAAAAACATGTTATACCAATTTCAAATGCTTCTCCCCTTTCCTCTAGTGATAAATGCTGCTCATTCTTTCTACAATGGAACAACAACCCTACCAATATCAGATGAAGATAGAACCCCACGGAAAAGAATTAGCAAAACGTTAAATATGACCACAAGTCCTGAAGAGAAAAGAAAAATCATTGGGGATACTTTTGTTAAGGTACCTTTGTTTTTAGTATCCTCAACATGTACTGTTTTTGATGTGAATCTTTGTATTTGTTTTTCCTTGTCACTATATCAAATAACCAAATTTGCTAATTTTTTCCTTTTTCTTATGTGGCTGAGAGTTTTACTGTATATTGTCATCATATTGACCAGTAGAAACTGTTTTATGTTTGTTTGTTTGTTTGTTTTATGAGACGGAGTCTCGATGTGTCACCAGGCTGGGCTGGAGTTCAGTGGCACAATCTCGGCTCACTGCAACCTCTTCCTCCTGGGTTCAAGTGATGATTCTCCTGCCTCAGCCTCCTGAGTAGCTGGGACTACAGGTGTGCACCATCATGCCCAGCTAACTTTTGTACTTTTAGTAGAGACGGGGTTTCACCATGTTGACCAGGATGGTCTTGATCTCCTGACCTCATGATCTGCCCGCCTCAGCCTCCCAAACTTCTGGGATTACAGGTGTGAGCCACCATGCCCAGCCAACTGTTTTATGTTTTAATAAACATGTTTGCTTACATTGCCAGACTGTTATTTTAACTTTTTAAGAATAGATGTCTTCAGCTGATCATAGACTTTAATTCATTGGTTATCTCAATGGCTAATTTCAAGCTCTTGAATGGAATGTTCACATACCTATGTTTTGTTTTTTGGAGGCGGAGTTTTGCTCTTTGTCACCCAGGCTGGAGTACAATGGAGCGATCTCGGTTCACTGCAACCTCTGCCTCCTGGGTTCAGGCGATTCTTCTGCCTCAGCCTCTGGAGTAGCTGGGATTACAGGCATGCACCACTATGCCCAGCTATTTATTTTTATTTTTATTTTTTATTTTTTTTGAGATGGAATCTCGCTCTGCCTCCAAGGCTGGAGTGCAGTGGCGCAATCTCGGTTCACTGCAAATTTCGCCTCCAGAGTTCAAGCGATTCTCCTGCCTCAGCCTCCTGAGTAGCTGGGATTATAGGCATGTGCCACCACGCCTGGCTAATTTTTGTATTTTTAGTAGAGACGGGGTTTCACCATGTTGGTCAGGCTGGTCTCAAACTCCTGACCTCATGATCCACCTGCCTTGTCCTCCCAAAGTGCTGTGATTACAGGCGTGAGCCACCATGCCT
>NW_012104961.1:0-652 GCF_000951045.1 Mandrillus leucophaeus | reverse complement strand
TTTTGGCTGTTGTAAATAATGCTGCTATGAATACTGGTCATAAGTTTTTGTGGATATGTGTTTTTATTTCTTTTGGTATATGCCTGGGAGTGGAATTGTTAGGTCTTAAGGTTTAACATTTTGATTAATTGCCAAACTATTATTTGAAATGACGATACAATTTTACATTCCCACCAGAAACGTATGAGATTCAAATTTTTCCACATCCTCACCGAGACTTGTTATCTCTTTTCTTATTGTAAAAAACACAAAATCACATAACATAAAGTTTACCATCTTAACTGTTTTGTGTTTTTTTTTTTTTAAGACAGAGTCTCACTCTATTGCCCAGGCTGGAGAGCAGTCATGTGACCTTGGCTCACAGCAACCTCTGCCTCCTGGTTCAAGCAATTCTCCTGCCTCAGCCTCCCAAGTAGCTGGGATTACAGGCGTGTGCCACCAGGCCTGGCTAATTTTGTATTTTTAGTAGAGATGGGGTTTCACTATGTTGGCCAGGCTGGTCTTGAACTCCTGGCCTCAGGTGATCCACCCACCTCTGCCTCCCAAAGTACTGGGATTACAGGTGCGAGCCACTGCGTCCAGCCTCATCTTAACTATTTTAAAGTATAAGGTTCAGTAGTGTTAGGTGTATTCACATTGTTGTAAAACAGAT
>NW_012104960.1:865-1311 GCF_000951045.1 Mandrillus leucophaeus | reverse complement strand
TGTGCTCAGCACGGACTGAGAAGGTCCCATGTCCATAAGACATTATATCCTACATGCCTGCTGTGGCCTGGATTCCACCATCAGAATAGTGTTTCTTTCTTTCTATTTATTTTTTTTTCTTTTTTATTTAGAGATAGGGTCTCACTCTGTTGTACAGGCTAGAGTGCAGTGGCACTATCACAGCTGACTGCAGCCTTGAACTCCTGGGATCAAGCAATCCCCCCGCCTCAGCCTTCCTAGTAGCTGGGACTACAGGTGCACATCACCACAACTGGCCCATTTTTGTGTTTTATTTTTGTTTTTTTGAGATGGAGTCTCACTCTGTAGCCCAGGCTGGAGTGCAATGGCGCACTGCAACCTCCGCCTCCTGAGTTCAAGCAATTCTCCTGCCTCAGCCTCCTGAGTAGCTGGGACTACAGGCTCATACCACCATGCCCAGCTAATTT
>NW_012104960.1:0-815 GCF_000951045.1 Mandrillus leucophaeus | reverse complement strand
AAAGACTGATATGTATCTCAACCAAATGTCTACCCGTGAGCCACCGCGCCTATAAGTCAAAAGTTAGCTGGGCTAACTTTTTAAACTTTTTGTAGAGACAGGGTTTCACTACATTGCCCAGGCTTGTCTCGAAGTCTTGGCCTCAAGCAATCCTCACACCTTGGTCTCCCAAAGGGCAGACCATTATTTCACTGGTAGAGATAAAAATTTAAAGATGTTATTGTGAGGGTTTTCATGACTAGGGGTAGGACTAAGTATGTGAGAATAGAATCAGCACATCCACAGGGATGAAAGAGGCCAGGACCTAAACCCTAAGCTAAGAAAGGTCTCCAAGGGCTCCCAGGCAGCATTTCCCAAAGTGGATTCCCATGGGATGCCCCGTGAAGTAAGAGCTCCAGGGTCAGGGAAGGTTAGGCTCCTCTTGAAAAAGCATAACACATTTATCTATGGAAGGCTTGAAGACATTCTAAAAATTTAAAAACCTTTTAAACTCAGCCTTCTGTAAATTTGCTTGATGACAGAAATCTCTGTTCACGTACCATCCTCTACTATCCCAAGGTACGGTGGGAAACAGCGCTTGACGGAATTAAGCTCAGTCATGGAAAGAGCACTGATGATGTCCCTTCTCAAGGAGCACTGTTCTGAGCACCGGAGAAGCACAGGATGTGGAAGACGAAGTCCCTGCTAGCTGGGCATGGGCCCCTCAAAACGCATACCTGCCCAGGCTCAGGGTGTTGGCAGTGAAGCCTGGGGGCAGGGGAAGCCTGAGCTCTGTGCCCTGGAGCAGTCTAAGGACCTGGGAGGAAAGTAGAGCA
>NW_012104959.1:5583-7349 GCF_000951045.1 Mandrillus leucophaeus | reverse complement strand
AAAAAAAAAAGAAGAGATGGCATGGCATGGGTGGGCCAAGAAATAGCAAATGGCCAGAAAATTGCCCAGAAAGAGCCCTGGTGGGCCAGTTGGCTGCAGCTGTGTCCCTGCTCTGGGAGAGTGGGGAGTGGGGAGCAGCCACCTTGGAGGGCCAGGTGGATGGGGCTGGGTGAGGCTGACCTGTTTCCCTTATGGAGGGCCCAGGGCCACGGTAGGCTGAGGGTGGGGTGGGAGCCACGGCACTGCCACTGGAGGTCACCAGGGTGTCCGTCCCACTGGCAGGCAGTTTGGCGGTGAACGCAGCCCAGAGAATTGTCCGCAGGACCACGGCGTAAGAGGCTCCCATGGGGTTGGCCACCCCTCGGTGATTATGTTGGCGCGGGAGCCATGGGAAGTAACGAGAGTCTTGGTTCAGATGACCTCGGCCTCTGTCCTCAGCTGCACAGAGCTGTGGGAACAAACAAAATCATCCAAAGGAGGACCAGCAGCCTGTCTGTTCAGAGTCAGCTATGGCAAGGGGACCGGACCACTGTGATGGGCAGACTCAAAGGCAGGCGCGGGAAGGGGGATGGCTTTATTGTAGGGAAAAAGGGAGGCTTTGGGTATGTTCTGATGGAGGGAGGGGAAGCCAGGATGGGCTCTGCAGAAGGTGGCCTCCCGTGCAGCTGTTTGAAGAACCCAGGGGCATCTCTGGCTGGTCCTGGGTTGGAAGCAGGAAAGGGTGGGTGTGGGGCAACCACTAGGAAGCTGTAGTCCTTCCCTCAAAGCCTGGCTGTGGAGGCTGTGGTTTGGGTCAGAGTAGTTCTCCTGCCCTGTGTGGTCTGGCCGACATCTGTCTGCAGCTCAGTCTCTCAGGCCAGGCCGTTTGCTGGATCGGGGACAGATCAGATGATAGTGCTCTGGACTCTTTTCCTAAAGAAATGGCACAAGGAAAATGAAAGATGAGTAAGGCCAGGCACAGATGCCTAGACCCGGGTGCAGTGAGCCTGAGGCCATGCTATGAGAGTGGGGACACCTTTAGGTTCCTCGAGTGTCAGCCAAACACGTCACAGCACGCTGTGAGTAGACACCCCCCATGGGGTCCGCAGGACAGGTGGCTGTGGACGTGTAGTGGGTATCTCTAGAAGATGTCCTGCCCGCAGTTTTTGCAGAGCTTTACTTGTTTTACTTGCATGGATGCTGACTGTGCCTGACACCCTCTCACTGGCGCTAGGCGATTTCATCCTGATGACGTTTGTCCCAGCTGTCCTTTGTGAGGTGCATTGGTGGGAGCTGGTGCCACACCATTTCCCACCCAGGGCCTCTGCAGAGCTGTAGACACTCCTGGAATTCTCTTACAAAGCATGTGTTCAGAATTAATGACTCCTAACAAATGTAGGTTTTTGCAGGATCACTGCTTTAAAGTTTGCCCTGAAGACTGAATTCAGCTTAAAGATGCTCTAAGTGCATAGAGGCTTCTAATCTAGAGAAGAAATAGGCCTGTGTTTCTTAGAGGCATTGAATCATTTCATGCTTTTTCTGCAAGTTAGGGAAACCTGCATTTTCATTTCCATTTTGGAAGGTGGAAGGAACATGTCATAGGAATTGGAGGATTTGTCCATTCGACACATTTATTGATCTTGTGTGTGTGCCAGGTACATATTGTGAGTGCTGGGATAGGTCAGTAAAGAAAGCCGACAGAAACCTCTTCCCGTGCTGGGGTAGGATGGGGCGGATAGCCCGACATGGACCTGTAAAATGCATGGAGGTCAGAATCGGGGTGGAGG
>NW_012104959.1:0-1423 GCF_000951045.1 Mandrillus leucophaeus | reverse complement strand
CTCCTTCGTCAGTTGGTTGGGATCCTGCAGAATTGTCAGTGCATCCCTGTAACCACTCAGGCTTGGGCTGGGCCGCGTCGGCACTGAGTCCGAGCTCCCTGAAGATTGTGCCTTCTTCTCCCTCCAGCTGGAACGTGGTGGGCATCCAGGGATCCCTGCTCAGCATTTTCGTGGAGCCCATTTACTTCTCGAGCATCATCCTGGGAAGCCTCTACCATGGGGACCACCTTTCCAGGGCCATGTACCAGCGGATCTCCAACATAGAGGACCTGCCACCTCTCTACACCCTCAACAAGCCTTTGCTCAGTGGCAAGTATCTCTGGAGTGTGCTGATTTAATCTGTCTTGATTTTGCAATGTTTTCATCCTCATGAATGAAAAAAACACCACCTGAGCTGCTCTGTGGCTATCAGAAGAACATGAGAGTCCTTTTAAAGGGACCCAAGGTGATGTTTCTGGGTCTCTCCGGGCCTTGTCTCCAGGGCCTTTTAAGTGAGTCCCTCTGCAAGATTAATCTCCTTTACCGATCACAAACCTAGCCATTCATAGAGGAATTGATGGGCTCATACCTGTCATCCCAACACTTTGGGAGGCCAAGGCTAGTGGATTGCTTGAGCCCAGAATTTCAAGACCAGCCTGGGAAACATGGCAAAAGCCCATCGCTACAAAAATACAAAAAAATCAGCCAGATGAAGTGGGGCACGCCTATGGTCCCAGCTACTTGGGAGGCTGAGGTGGGAGGATCACCTGAGCCCAGGAGGTCAAGGTTGCAGTGAGCCAAGATTGCACCACTGCACTCCAGCCTGGGCAACAGAGTGAGATCCTGTCTTAAAAAAAAAAGAAAGAAATGAAAAATGAGAAGAATGAAATTATGACTGGGCTGGGCAGCTGTCTCTTTCCCTCTCAGTCAGGCAGTGTGTTCATTCCTGTCTCAGCGGCAGAGACTCAGACACTGAAAATTATGTCAGCATTGGCTTTCCCAGACTCACCCTGAGCCCGGTCTCCTGGATGTTTACGCTGTCTTGGAGCCACCAGGGTGTCCACAGTGATGAGCTGCCTAGAGCCTGCCGTGGGCTCCCTGGAGAGGCCCTGCTGGCTCCGAGAGGTGGTGACAGTGTAACCAGGGGCGCCAATGGCAGGCAGAGGTTGTCTTCCTGGTGTCTGCACTACCCTCGATGCCCTTCATTGCTGGTTTTCTTTTTTCTTTTTTTAGAATTTCAGTGGCTAACAGTAAAGTGAACAGGAACTTTTGAATTCAAAGGTCCTAACTTCTAAGCTCACCTTTATTTAAAAGGACACAGTTAAGGTATTTTTATCTTTTTAAATGTATAATTTTACTACTTTTTTAAAAGCTCAAAACTAAAACCATAATCCTAACCTGAAACACGTTTATTTTGCGGGGGTGTGTGCGTGTGTGTGTGCTG
>NW_012104958.1:4841-6359 GCF_000951045.1 Mandrillus leucophaeus | reverse complement strand
TCTCTACTAAAAATACAAAAAATTAGCTGGGCATGGTGGCGGGTGCCTGCAGTCCCAGCTACTCGGAGACTGAGGCAGGAGAATGGTGTGAACCCGGGACGCGGAGCCTGCAGTGAGCTGAGATCATGCCACTGCACTCCAGCCTGGGCGACAGCACGACTCTGTCTTAAAAAAAAATAAATAAGTAAAATAAAAATAAATTTAAAAAAGATAAAAATCCTAAGAAATTTACCCAAAAAAAGGAATGTTTTTATAGCAATATCACAAAATACGAGATCAATATGCAAAGTATTTCTATATACTGACAATAAAACACCATTTACATTATCAAGAAAAATGGGATACATGTGCAAAACCTGCACACTGAAAACAACAGACCAACACTGAAAGAAATTAAAGACGACATAAAAGAATTTGAAAGCTGGGTGCAGTGGCTCACACCTGTAATTCCAGCACTCTGGGAGGCCAAGGTAGGCAGATCACTTGAGGTCAGGAGTTCAAGACCAGCTTGGCCAATATGGTGAAACCCCATCGTGACTAAAAATATAAAAATTAGCTGGGCATGGTAGCACACACCTGTAGTCCTAGTTACTCAGAAAGCGAGGGCAGAAAAATCACTTGAACCTGGGAGGTAGAGGTTGCAGTGAGCTGAGATCACACCACTGCTCTCCGGCCTGGGCAACAGAGTGAGACTCTGACTTAAAAAAAAAAAAAAAAGAAAGGAAAAAAATTGAGATATTGTTTCATAGAAGGCTCAATATGCTTGAAATGTCAAAAAGAAATTAAGGAAATTTGATTTATGGGCCAGGCACAGTGGCTCATGCCTGTAATCCCAGTACTTTGGGAGGCCAAGTGGGCAGATCACCTGAGGTCGGGAGTTCAAGACCAGCCTGACCAACATGGAGAAATTCCATCTCTACTAAAAATACAAAATCAGCCAAGTGTGGTGGCACATGCCTCTATAATCCCAGCTACTCAGGAGAAGTAGAAGAATTGCTTGAACCCGGGAGGCAGAGGTTGCAGTGAGCCAAGATCGCACCATTGCACTCCAGCCCGGGTGACAGAGCTAGACTCTGTCTCAAAAAAAAAAAAAAAAAAATCATTATGAACAACTTTACATCCATAAATCCTAACAACTTAACTGAAATTACAAAAATTCCCTGAAAAATACAAATCCAACACCCATTAATGTTACCAAAGAACAGCAAACAAGAAATAGTAAGAAATGCTTTCAACCTAAAAAAAGGGCATCTAAGAAAAACCTACAGCTCAGAAAGACTGACTGCTTTCCCCTAAGGAGCAGCAATAAGGCAAAGATACACAGAAATCAGAAAAAGAAATAAAGGTCACCCAGATTAGAAAAGAATAAAACTACATTCTCAGATGACACGATCATGTACATAAAAAATCCTGGCCAGGCGCGGTGGCTCACGCCTGTAATCCCAGCACTTTGGGAGGCTGAGGCGGGCGGATCATGAGGTCAGGAGATCGAGACCATCCTGGCTAACACGGTGAAAC
>NW_012104958.1:0-636 GCF_000951045.1 Mandrillus leucophaeus | reverse complement strand
GGGGGGGGGCGGCGCGGATCACAAGGTCAGGAGTTCGAGACCAGTCTGACCAACATGGTGAAACCTTGTCTCTGCTAAAAATATAAAAATTAGCTGGGCATGGTGGCACACACCTGTAATCCCAGACACTCAGGAGGTCGCTTGAACCCGGCAGGCGGAGGCTGCAGAGAGCTGAGATCACGCCACTGCACCCCAGACTGGGCAACAGAGCGAGACTTAGTCTGGGGGAAAAAAAAAAACAACCTAACAAACTAAAAATCATCAGCTATTCTTGAACAGTAAGGTCATTAGGCAAATCACCACATCAAAATCTGAAGACTGCCGAATCCAGAGTCACAATCGAGGTATCCTTGTGTGCAGCAGAATCTGCTGGAACTATAAATTGATAGGACTACTTGCCGGGCACAATGGCTCACGCCTGTAATCCCAGCACCTGGGAGGCTGAGGTGGGCGGATCACGAGGTCAGGAGATCGAGACCATCCTGGCTAATACAGTGAAACCCTGTCTCTACTAAAAATACAAAAAATTAGCTGGGCATGGTGGCGGGCACCTGAGTCCCAGCTACTAGGGAGGCTGAGGCAGGAGAATGGCACGAACCCAGGAGGCAGAGCTTATAGTGAGCCAAGATCGTGCCA
>NW_012104957.1:3362-3729 GCF_000951045.1 Mandrillus leucophaeus | reverse complement strand
TAGAGACGGGGTTTCACCGTGTTAGCCAGGATGGTCTCCATCTCCTGACCTCTTGATCCACCCGCCTCGGCCTCCCAAAGTGCTGGGATTACAGGTGTGAGCCACTGCACTGGCCCTCATTTTTCTTTGAGTATGTGTCCAAGATCTCAACGTCTCCCAAAGAAAATAACGCTCTTACTCCCAGTTTTCTTCTATTCCTGCCCTGATAGGAAGACTCACACGTGATTTGTCTTCCTCCCAACATTTAATTTTAGAAAATTTCAAACCCACAGAAAAGTGGATAGACTAGCACAATGAAAGATTTTACACCTTCTTCTGTGTTCACCAGTTGCCAACATTTTGCCACATGTGCTTTATCTTTTCCACT
>NW_012104957.1:0-1067 GCF_000951045.1 Mandrillus leucophaeus | reverse complement strand
CCCAGGCTAAAGTGCAATGGCGCGATCTTGGCTCACCGCAACCTCTGCCTCCTGGGTTCAAGCAGTTCTCCCACCTCAGCCTCCCGAGTAGCTGGGATTACAGGCATGTGCCACCACGCCCAGCTAATTTTATATTTTTAGTAGAGACGGGGTTTTCATAAAAAAATACATTTGAAATGTATTTTTGTGAGACCAGGTTGCTTTATGCTATGGAGTGGGGTATCTCTAACAGTCACTTCCACTCAGATTCCTGCAAAACCATCCTAGAGCACCAGCAAGCTGCGTCGTCTAGGTGGGGCGGCTGCATCCATAACCTCATCTTTACAACTGTTTTTACAGATCAGACAGTGGAACAGCCGAGACCAAGAACTGTGATGGGTGATTTGAAGGGCTTGCAGCAAGGGTTGGTAAACTATGGTCCTCGGACCAAATCTGCCACCTCCTGACTTACTTTTTATTTTTATTTATTGAAATGGGGTCTTGCTCTGTTGTCCAGACTGGAGCACAGTGGCACAATCACAGCTCACTGCAGCCTCTGCCTCCCAGGCTCAAGCAATCCTTTCACCTCAGCCTCCTGCCTCAGCCTCCCGATTAGCTGGGACCACAGGCATGTGCCATTGCACCTGGCTAATTTTTTATTTTTATTTTTTGGTAGAAACATGGTCTCACATCATGCATGGAGCTCACGCGTGTAATCCCAGCACTTTGGGAGGCAGAGGCAGGTAGATCACCTGAGGTTGGGAGTTCGAGACCAGCCTGACCAACACGGAGAAACCCCATCTCTACTAAAAATACAAAATTAACTGGGTGTGGTGGTGCATGCCTGTAATCCCAGCTACTCGGGAGGCTGAGGTGGGAGAACTGCTTGAACCCAGGAGGCAGAGGTTGTTGTGAGCCAAGATCGCAGGCCATTGCACTTCAGCCTGGGCAACAAGAGTGAAACTCTGTATCAAAAAAAAAAAAAAAAAAAAAAAAAGAAACAGGGTCTCACTATATTGCCCAGGCTGGTCTTGAACTCCTGGGCCCAAACTATCCGTCCCTACTTCGCCCTCCCAAAGTGCTGGGAC
>NW_012104956.1:737-2059 GCF_000951045.1 Mandrillus leucophaeus | reverse complement strand
CTCCCAACTTCAGATGATCCACCTGCCTCAGCTTCCCCAGGTGCTGGGATTACAGGCGTGAGCCTCCGCGTCTGGCCCCGAGAGCTGAATTTTTGAAACCACCCTCACACAGGCGTATTTCACAGATTTTTTTTTTTTTTTTTTTTTTTTGAGATGGAGTTTCATTCTTGTTGCCCAGGCTGGAGTGCAATGGCACGACCTCGGCTCACTGCTACGTCTGCCTCATGGGTTCAAGGGATTCTCCTGCCTCGGCCTCCCAAGTAGCTGGGATTACAGGCGCCCACTGCCACACCCGGCTAATTTTTTGTATTTTTAGTAGAGACAGGGTTTCACCATTTTGATCAGGCTGGTGGTGAACTCCTGACCAGCCGCCTAGGCCTCAGGTGATCCACCCACCTGGGCCTCCCAAAGTGCTGAGATTATAGGCATGAGCCACCGCACCTGGCCACATTTGTTTTGCTTTTGCCAAATTTAGCAGTGGAGGATTGTATACCAAAGTTGCCACTAATATGAAGCTCTAAGAACCCACTACTATCGAGCCAGCTTTTTTTTTTTTTTTTTTTTTGAGTCTTTTTTTTTTTTTTTTTTTTTTGACAGAGTCTCTCTGTCGCCCAGGCTCCCTTTCATCTTTGGACAGGGCAACTCTATCACTTCTTTTTTTTTTTTTTTTTTTGAGATGAGGCTGGCCCGGGAGTACAGTGATGCAACCACCGCTCATCAGCCTTGACCACCAGGGTTCAGTTGATCCTCCCACCTCAGCCTCCTGAATAGCTGGGACTGTAGGCGCGCACCAACATGTGGGCTAATTCTTTAATTTTAGAGGTGGGGTCTCACTAGGTTGCCCAGGCTGGTCTCTAACTCCTGGCTTCAAGCAGTCCTCCTGCCTCAGCTTCCCAAAGTGCTGGGATTGTAGATGTGAGCCACTGTGCCTGGCCGTATTTAACAATTCTTTTATTTTCCAGAGATTGGCCAACATCATTTGCATTAGTGTAAACTCCTGAGTGAAATTCCATTCATCTAAAATCTAGTGGTGAGTGCCAAGGGCATCACCTGGCTTTTGATCTGTGATCGTACTAGACACATCACGCCCCGCCACTCCCCGCCAAAAGACTTGGAGCCTCTTACTCTCAAGCCACGGGACACACTCCAGGGGCGGATCAGAATCTCTTTAACAACTGTTTGGGTCGGAGAAAAGGCCTAGGAACAAGCCATAAAAGCTGACTCATTTTAAGCCCCATTGTCCTAAAACATCTTGGTACAGATTTTCTTTTTTTTTTTTTTTTGAGACAGAGTCTCGCTCTGTCGCCCAGGCTGGAGTGCAG
>NW_012104956.1:0-457 GCF_000951045.1 Mandrillus leucophaeus | reverse complement strand
CCTCGGCCTCCCAAAGTGCTGGGATTACAGGCGTGAGCCACCGCGCCCGCCCCAGATTTTCAATGAATTGATTTGAAACTTAGGGCACGTTTGTTTGGGCAAAACCTTTTTTTTGTTTTTGGAGATGAGTCTCGCTCTGTTGCCCAGGCTGGAGTGCAGCGGTGCGATCTTGGATCACTACAACCTCCGCCTCCGGGTTCAAGCAATTCTCCTGCCTCAGCCTCCTGAGTAGCTGGGACTACAGGCGCCCGGCTAATTTTTGTATTTTTAGTAGAGACGGCGGGGGGGGTCTCACCATTTGGCCTGGTTGGTCTCGAACCCCTGACCTTGTGATCTGCCCACCGGGACCTCCCCAAGTGCCGGGATTACAAGCATGAGCCACCGCACCCGGCCCAAGAGACTCATTTTTATCAAGAGACTGGGTGTTTGTTTCCCTACTTTTTAAGCTGCTGCTAAT
>NW_012104955.1:2281-2835 GCF_000951045.1 Mandrillus leucophaeus | reverse complement strand
TTCACCGTGTTAGCCAGGATGGTCTCGATCTCCTGACCTCGTGATCCGCCCGCCTCGGCCTCCCAAAGTGCTAGGATTACAGGCGTGAGCCACCGGCGCCCAGCCAAATTCTCTCAGAATTTCTACAAACTCACAGCACCATCTCCATTTTTTCTCTTAAATATAATTGGTTTTTGCTTTTTATCTTTTTAATTAATGTATTTTTTGCTGTTACAGTACTTGATTTTATTTGGTGTAAGTTTGGTTATTTGGCTTTTTTGATACATAATAATTGTACGTATTTGGGGCTGCATGTGATATCTTTTGATACATGCGTACAATGTGTAGTGATCAAATCAGGGCAATGAGCATATCTAGTACTTCCAACATTTGTCATTTCTTTGTGTTGGGAACGTTTCAAATCTTCTCTTCTAGCTATTTTAAAATATACAATAAATAATTGTTAACTGAAGTCACCATGCTGTGCTATCAAACACTAGAGCTTATTTCTTCTATCTAACTACATGTTTGTACCCATGAACCAACTTTTCTTTCTGTTTTTTTTTTTTTTTTTT
>NW_012104955.1:0-476 GCF_000951045.1 Mandrillus leucophaeus | reverse complement strand
TGAGGCAGGAGAATGGCGGGAACCCGGGAGGCGGAGCTTGCAGTGAGCCGAGATCGTGCCACTGCACTCCCGCCTGGGCGACAGAGCCAGACTCCCGTCTTAAAAAAAAAAAAAAAAAGGTGGGGGCAGGTTAGGAGAGACCAGACCAGGCACCACCTGCCCAGCTTGAAGGCATAGGAGGAAGACAGTTCCGGTTCTGGGGCAGGTGACAGAGCTGCTTTTTGAGGACTGACCTCCGGGACTTGGTGGGGGGTCGCGGGAAGAACACAGCCTTGACCAAGCCTCAGCCTCTTGGGGCAGGCGGTGGGGGGTGGGACTTCCTCACCGCCTCCTTTTGCCTCTGACCTCCTGGCTGGGAGCCTCCCTGGCCCAAATGAGCAGGGAGGTGGGGAGGGGATCCCAAGGGGCTGGGGGCTGGGCAGCATTCAGGCCACCAGAGCCTATGAAAATGGATTTTTTTTTTTTTTTTTTTTTTT
>NW_012104954.1:1014255-1016717 GCF_000951045.1 Mandrillus leucophaeus | reverse complement strand
GCCCAGCCCTTTTTTTTTTGAGATGGAGTCTCGCTCTGTTGCCCAGGCTGGACTGCAGTGGTGCAATCTCAACTCACTGCAACCTCTGTCTCCCAGGTGCAAGCGATTCTCCTGCCTCTGCCTCCCAAGTAGCTGGGGATTACATGCATGCACCACCATGCCCAACTAATTTTTGTATTTTTAGTAGAGACGGGGTTTCACCATGTTGGTCAGGGTGGTCTCGAACCCCTGACCTCAGGTGATCCACCCGCCTCGGCCTCCCAAAGTGCTGGGATTACAGGCATGAGCCATCCCGACGCAGATTTTATGTTCCTTTGGAGGTATGAAATTACCTGTTAATTTTATATAATCATGGGCAAATTCACCATCAGACCATTGTGGACGTCAGTGAAGTCCCTTGAAAATTGATACTGTCGGCCGGGCGTGGTGGCTCAAGCCTGTAATCCCAGCATTTTGGGAGGCCGAGATCTGTCTCTTATACACATCTAGATGTGTATAAGAGACAGGAGCTTGCAGTGAGCTGAGATCCGGCCACTGCACTCCAGCCTGGGCGACAGAGCCAGACTCCGTCTCAAAAAAAAAGAAAATTGATACTGTCAATCTATTCTTCAAGGTCAGCAAAGCCCAGATGACATGATTATGGATCTTCCAGAAAGTGCTCTTCTGACATTTTATCTCCATGTGTATATGTATTTGTGCTACAAATTGGTTGGAAGCGGTTCTGAGGCTCATGGGTATAAGGATTTTGTGAAGGTCTCAGTTGTGAGGGCCCCTTCCTTGTGCCTGAGCTCTGTGTTCCCAGTAACTTCCTAGCCTCATGAAATGCGACAGAAAGTAAAAGGAAAAACTGAGTCTATGATAAATATTACGCTCACAGCCGGGCACGGTGACTCATGCCACCACGTGGGGACATATATATATCGGAAACAAGTTGAAATTAATATGTCTCTAAAAGAGTATTTCCATTCAATCAGCAGAATCTGAGTGCTTCTAATGGCCTCAAATACTTCAGGACGATATGGGCAGCTAGATCTTGTTACAAGTTGGATTTCCACAAGCCTCCTGTCCTCTCATATATAACAAAGGGGATAGAAGATTCTCAATGTGTATTTACGTATTAAAACCTCCACCTCATTTAATCCCACATCTTCAGGAATGCTGAATGATTTGGGTAATGAGAAATTACGCTGTAGGCTGGGTGTGGTTATTCATACCTGAAATCACAAGACTTTGGGAGGCTGAGGCAGGAGGATCACTTGAGGCCGAGAGTTCAAGATCAATCCGGACAACATAACAAAACCCCATTTCTAACAAAAAAAAAAATTAAAAATTAGCTGGGTGTGGTGTTGCACATCTGTAGTCCTAACTACTCGTGAAGCTGAGGCAGAAGGATGTCTTAGGGGCCCAGGGATCTGAGGCTACAGTGAGTTATGATTGCTGCACTTGAGCCTGGGTGACAGAGCAAGACCCTGTCTCTTAGAAAACAACAAACACACAAAATAAGAATTTATCTCATAAAGAATTGAAGATCTTGCCTGTAATCCCAGCAATTTGAGAGACCAAGACTGGTGAATCGCTTAAGCTGAGGAGTTTGAGACCAGCCTGGGTAACATGGCAAAATCCCATCTCTACAAAAAATACACACAAAATACTTAGCCTGGTGTAGTGGTGTGTTCCTGTAGTCCCAGTTACTCAGGAGGCTGAGGTTGGAGGATTGCTTGAGCCTGAGAGGTTTAGGCTCCAACGAGTTGTGATTGTACCACTGTACTCCAGCCTAGGTAGCAGAGCGAGACCATCTGTGTCTCAAAAAGGAGGGAAAAAAAAATTGCTCTTAAAGTTTGTCTCATTTGTGTAGGATTTCTTTCATTTTTCCGAGTTGAACTAGATACTACCATTAGAGAGCAATAAGACTTATAGTGACCACGGTAAAGACATAGCCATAAGTTTATGTGTTCAATGTGCTGTTAAATTTCTAACAATTGAGTCATACACTAAATGTCTGGAGACCACAAAATCATGTGTGAATTTCTTATGAATCGAGTATACCTCTCATCCTTGTCAATCTCACCTATTCTCCTCTACTTACATTGGATGTTTCAGGACTCAGTGGCTTTTGAGGATGTTTCTGTGAGCTTCAGCCAGGAGGAGTGGGCTCTGCTGGCTCCTTCACAGAAGAAACTCTACAGAGATGTGATGCAGGAAACATTCAAGAACCTGGCATCTATAGGTAAGGATGACATCATTTTTTTCTTTTTTCTTTCTTCTTTTTCTTTCTTTTTTTTGAGACAAAGTTTCACTTTTGTTGCCCAGGCTGGAGAGCAATGGCACTGTCTCAGCTCACCACAACCTCCATCTCCCAGCTTCAGGCAATTCTCCTGCCTCAGCCTCCCAAGTAGCTGGGATTACAGGCGTGTGCCACCATGCCTGGCTAATTTTTCTATTTTTAGTAGAGACGGGATTTC
>NW_012104954.1:1012950-1014050 GCF_000951045.1 Mandrillus leucophaeus | reverse complement strand
CGGGATCTTGGCTCACTGCAACCTCCGCTTCCCAGGTTCAGGCTATTCTCCTGCCTCAGCTTCTCGAGTACCTGGGATTACAGGTGCCCACCACCATGCCCAGCTAATTTTTGTATTTTTAGTAGAGACAGGGTTTCACCGTGTTGGCCAGGCTGGTCTCCAACTGCTGACCTCAAGTGATCCTCCCACCTCAGCCTCCCAAAGTGTGGAGATTACAGGCATGAGCCACCGCACCCCAGTGACATCATTTTTTCTTTTGTTTTCTTTTTTCCGAGACAGAGCCTCACTCTGTTGCCCAGGCTGGAGTGCAGTGGCATGGTCTCTCCTCACTGCAAGCTCCACCTCCCAGGTTCACGCCATTCTCCTGCGTCAGCCTCCCAACTAGCTGGGACTACAGGCGCCCGCTGCCACGCCCGACTAATTTTTTGTATTTTTAGTAGAGACGGGGTTTCACTGTGTTAGCCAGGATGGTCTCGATCTCCTGATCTCGTGATCCGCCCACCTCAGCCTCCCAAAGTGCTGGGATTACAGGCGTGAGCCACCGCGCCCGGCCGACATCATTTTTTCATATAGTCAATTAGAGAACTAGCATTTCTTGCTCATAATCACTGTTCTGAGGTTTGGAATCTGAAAAGGGAATACTTCTGTAAATAAACCAAGCATGGTTACAGCTCATTGTGAACCTATAATA
This sequence comes from Mandrillus leucophaeus, assembly GCF_000951045.1. Classification (NCBI taxonomy): domain Eukaryota; kingdom Metazoa; phylum Chordata; class Mammalia; order Primates; family Cercopithecidae; genus Mandrillus; species Mandrillus leucophaeus. Next base: position 1,013,359 of record NW_012104954.1, on the reverse strand, counting down.
ATATTTGTATAATTTTTAATAATTTATCATGATTATTCTTGATCTACATTTTAGGGGAAAAATGGGAAGACCAGAATGTTGAAGATCAACACAAAAACCAGGGGAGAAATCTAAGGTGAGTTGTACTCACAAGAAATAGCAGTGTTCCTTGAAAGAATCTTAAAAATATTATGGCCAGGCACCGTGGCTCACACCTGTAATCTCAGCACTTTGAGAGACTGCAGTGGGTAGATCACGAGGTCAGGAGTTCAAGACCAGCCTGGTCAACATGGTGAAACCCTGTCTCTACTAAAAATACAAAAAAGTTAGCCAGTTGTGGTGGTGGGTGCCTGTAATCCCAGCTACTCGGGAGGCTGAGGCAGAGAATTACCTGAACCCAGGAGGTGGAGGATGCGGCGAGCCGAGATCA
>NW_012104954.1:1010601-1011095 GCF_000951045.1 Mandrillus leucophaeus | reverse complement strand
AGGATTGATTGAACCCGGGAGGTCAAGGCTGCAGTAAGCCATGATTATGGGCATTACTGTACTCCAGTCTGGGCAACAGAGTGAGACTCTGTCTCAAAACGAAACCCAAAAAAAAAAACCCCATACATCAATATTATTGTTCCGATAATAGCTATCAGTGACACAGACCCTCTTGCTGAACATTGAGTATATTCATTTTTAAACAAGTGAGACAGGGCAGAAAACTATTTCCCTGAAAATGATAAAAATTTAGTTCTGCTGCCGGGTGCAGTGGCTCACGCCTGTAATCCCAGCACTTTGGGAGGCCAAGGCGGGCAGATCACTTGAGGTCAGGAGTTCAAGACCAGCCTAACCAACATGGCGAAACCCTATCTCTACTAAAAATACAAAATTAGCTGGGTGTGATGGTGCATGCCTGTAATCCCAGCTACTTGGGAGGCCGAGGTAGGAGAATCGCTTCAGGCTGGGAGGTGGAGGTTGCAGTGAGCTGAGAT
>NW_012104954.1:1001464-1005565 GCF_000951045.1 Mandrillus leucophaeus | reverse complement strand
CCTCGGCCTCCCAAAGTGCTGGAATTACAGGCATGAGCCACTGCGCCTGGCCTAATTTTTGTGTTTTTAGTAGAGACAGGGTTTCGCCATGTTGGCCAGGCTGGTCTCAAACTCCTGACCTCAGATGATCTACCCACCTCAGCCTTCCAATGTGCTGGGATTACAGGCATGAGCCACTGGGCCCAAATTTATTTATTATCAGAAAATGTTTACCAAAAATGTTTTCTCAAGTGACACAGATGTCCACTGGTTGAAAAATATTATACTTGGGCCAGGCACTGTGCCTCACTCTTATAATCCCAAAACTTTGGGAAGGTGAGGTGGGCAGATCAGCAGAGGTGAGGAGATCAAGACCAGCCTGGCCAACATAGTGAAAACCTGTCTCTACTAGAAATACAAAAACTAGTCAGACTTGATGGTGCACACCTGTAATCCCAGCTACTCAGGAGGCTGAGGCAGGAGAATCACTTGAATCTGGGAGGCAGAGGTTGCAGTGAGCCCAGATCACACCACGCACTTCAGCCTGGGCAAGAGAGTGAGACTCCATCCTCTATCTCAAAAAAAAAAAAAAGAAAGAAAGAAAGAAAAATATTGTACTTGGGAACAATTTTTTTTGTTTGTTTTGTGAGACAGTCTGTCACTCTGTCACCCAGGCTGGAGTGCAGTAGTATGATCTTGGCTCACTGCAACCTCCACCCCCTGGGTTCAAGCAGTTCTTCTGCCTCAGCCCCCCAAGTAGCTGGGATTATAGGCACGTACCACCACACCGGGTGATTTTTGTATTTTTTAGTAGAGATGGGGTTTCACCATGTTGGCCAGGCTCGTCTCAAACTCCTGACCCCAAGTGATCCACCCACCTCGGCTTCCCAAAGTGCTGGGATTACAGGCATGAGCCACCATGCCCAGCCTTGGAAACAGTATTTTAAAGCCTCACATACAACTTCAGGAAGCCAAGGCGAGCAGATCATTTGAACTCAGGAGTTCGAAACCAGCCTGGGCAACAAGACGAGACCCTATCTCTACAAGAAATAGAAAATTCAGTCAGTCGTGGGGGTGCACGCCTGTAGTCCCACCTACATGGGAGGCTGAGGTGGGAGGATTGATTGAACCCGGGAGGTCAAGGCTGCAGTAAGCCATGATTATGGGCATTACTGTACTCCAGTCTGGGCAACAGAGTGAGACTCTGTCTCAAAACGAAACCCCAAAAAAAAAAACCCCATACATCAATATTATTGTTCCGATAATAGCTATCAGTGACACAGACCCTCTTGCTGAACATTGAGTATATTCATTTTTAAACAAGTGAGACAGGGCAGAAAACTATTTCCCTGAAAATGATAAAAATTTAGTTCTGCTGCCGGGTGCAGTGGCTCACGCCTGTAATCCCAGCACTTTGGGAGGCCAAGGCGGGCAGATCACTTGAGGTCAGGAGTTCAAGACCAGCCTAACCAACATGGCGAAACCCTATCTCTACTAAAAATACAAAATTAGCTGGGTGTGATGGTGCATGCCTGTAATCCCAGCTACTTGGGAGGCCGAGGTAGGAGAATCGCTTCAGGCTGGGAGGTGGAGGTTGCAGTGAGCTGAGATCGTGCCATTGCACTCCAGCCTGGGGAACAAGAGCGAAACTCCATCTCAAAAAAAAAAAAGAAATTTAGTTCTGCTACCTGATGATAAATATAAAATCATTAATACACAACCAGTATTACTGTGCTTCTAATTTTTTACAGAAGCCATATGGGAGAGAGACTCTGTGAAGGTAAAGAAAGTAGTCAATGTGCAGAAACCGTCAGTCCCACTCTAAGTGTGAGGAAGAACACTGCTGGAGTAAAACCATATGAATGTACTGTCTGTGGAAAAGTCTTCATGCGTCGTTCATCCCTTACTAGACACATGAGGTCTCACACTGGATATGAGCTATTTGAGAAGCCATATAAATGTAAGGAATGTGGGAAAGCCTTTAGTTATCTCAAATCCTTTCAAAGACATGAAAGGAGTCACACTGGAGAAAAACCCTATAAATGTAAACAATGTGGAAAAACCTTCATATATCACCAACCCTTTCAAACACATGAGCGGACGCACATTGGAGAAAAACCCTATGAATGTAAGCAATGTGGAAAAGCTCTTAGTTGTCCCAGTTCACTTCGAATTCATGAAAGGATTCACACTGGAGAAAAGCCCTATGAATGTAAAAAATGTGGGAAAGCCTTCAGTTGTCCCAGTTCTATTCGAATACACGAAAGAACTCACACTGGAGAGAAACCCTACGCATGTAAGGAATGTGGGAAAGCCTTCATTTCCCACACAAGTGTTCTAACACACATGATAACACACAACGGCGATAGACCTTATAAATGCAAGGAATGTGGGAAGGCATTCATTTTTCCCAGTTTTTTACGAGTACACGAAAGAATTCACACTGGAGAGAAACCCTATAAATGTAAACAATGTGGTAAAGCCTTCAGATGTTCCACTTCCATTCAAATTCATGAAAGAACTCATACTGGAGAGAAGCCCTATAAATGTAAAGAATGTGGGAAGTCTTTCAGTGCACGCCCAGCCTTTCGAGTACACCTGAGAGTGCACACTGGAGAGAAACCCTATAAGTGTAAAGAATGTGGGAAAGCCTTCAGTCGGACCAGTTACTTTCGAATACATGAAAGGACTCACACTGGAGAAAAACCCTACGAATGTAAAAAATGTGGGAAAACCTTCAATTATCCTCTAGATTTGCAAATCCACGAGAGAAATCACACTGGAGAAAAACCCTATGAGTGTAAGGAATGTGCAAAAGCCTTCATTTCTCTCGAGAACTTTCGAAGACACATGATCACCCACACTGGAGACGGACCTTATAAATGTAGGGACTGTGGGAAGGCCTTCATTTTTCCTAGTGCGTTACGAACACATGAGCGAACTCACACTGGAGAGAAACCCTATGAATGTAAACAATGTGGAAAAGCCTTTAGTTGTTCTAGTTACATTCAGATACATGAAAGAACTCACACTGGGGAGAAACCTTATGAATGTAAGGAATGTGGGAAGGCCTTTATTTATCCCACAAGCTTTCAAGGACACATGAGAATGCATACTGGAGAGAAACCCTATAAATGTAAAGAATGTGGGAAGGCCTTTAGTCTTCACAGTTCCTTTCAAAGACATGAAAGAATTCACAGTTGTGAGAAACCTCTTGAATGTAAGCAATGTGGAAAAGCCTTCAGTTTGTCCACATCCTTACAAAAGCATATGAGAATGCACACTCGATAGAAACTCTATAAATGGGAGAAACGGGAAAGTTTTCAATTCTAACAGATATTTTCAAAGTTGTGAAAATTCCCAGTGAAGAGAGAAATCCTACCAGTGTAATATAGAAAGCGAGATGCAAGATAATTCGTGTATAGTCAGGTACTATGTAATCATGTTTCATTGAGCAATGGACCATATACAGGTTGGTGGCCCCGTAAGATTATATAATACCTAAAACATTTCTATCAACTGCAATTTAGTAGCGGTAGAAACACCATAGTGCAGCACATTATTTAAGTGTTTATGGTGCTGGTGTAAACCTATTGCACAGTTGTATAAAAGTACAACACAGCTGGGCATGTTGGCTCACACCTGTAATCCCAACACTGGGAGACTAAGGCGGTAGGATTGCTTGATGCCAGGAGTTTGTGACTACTCTGGTCAACATAGTGAGACCCCGTTTCTACAAAAACTAAAAACATTTTCTAAGTGTGGAAGTACACCCTGTAGTCCCATCTACATGGGAGGCTGAGGCAGGAGGATTGCCTGAGCACGGGAGTTCAAGGCTACAGTGAACCAAGATCAAGCAATGGCAGCCCAGCATGGGTGACAGAGTGATACTCTGTATCAAAGATTAAAAAAAGTAAATTGGCTGGGCACAGTGGCTCATACCTGTCATCCCAGCACTTTGGGAGGCTGAGGTGGGAGGATCAGTTGAGGTCAGGAGTTCAAGACCGGCCTGGTTAACATGATGAAACCCTGTCTCCATTAGAAATACAAAAGTTAGCTGGGTGTGGTGGTGCGCCTGTAGTCCCAACAACTTGAGAGGCTGAGACAGGAGACTCGCTTGAA
>NW_012104954.1:999044-1000179 GCF_000951045.1 Mandrillus leucophaeus | reverse complement strand
AGCTGAGATTGTGCCACTACACTCCAGCCTTGGCAACAGAGCAAGACTCCATCCTACACACCAAAAACTTAAAAAAAATTTTTTTATCACTGGCTTGTGCTTCAAGTACATCTCTGGACATCAATTGTAACATTACTTTTCCAAGAAATCCTGGAGGTGAGATAATTCTGTAAGTACTCTTTAAGCAGTAGTCGAAAGTTTAAAAGGTTGTGTTTTCTCATTAAATCAGTTAGTAAAACTTTTCTCTTTTGATGTCTTGATTCACGAGTAAATTGAAGTGTTTTGTTTTTTTTTTGAGACGGAGTCTTGCTCTGTCCCCCAGGCTGGAGTGCAGTGGCGCGATCTCGGCTCACTGCAAGCTCCATCTCCCGGGTTCACACAATTCTCCTGCCTCAGCCTCTCGAGTAGCTGGGACTACAGGTGCCCACCACCACACCCAGCTTTCTTTGTATTTTTAGTAGAGACGGGGTTTCGCCATGTTAGCCAGGATGGTCTCGATCTGCTGACCTCATGATCCGCCTGCCTCGTCCTCCCAAAGTGCTGGGATTACAGGCTTGAGCCACCGTGCGCAGCCTGAAGTGTATTTTTTTTTCTTTTAAAGACCAGTGTTAGTAGAAGTGTATTTTTAATATACAATTAATTTTAATTTTTATATGGTTTTTCAGTTGTCTGAATAAAGAGATTGTTGAATACTGACACATTGGTAACTGTAGTACTTTTCCTGCTGGCCTCATGTGGAAGGTGGTGCGTATATTATCCATTATATATTTGTTTCACCTTTCTTTTGCGAGAAACTACTTTTTAAATTTCTTGGCCAGACACGGTGGCTCACTCCTTTGTAATCCCAGCACTTTGGAAAACCAAGGCAAACAGATCACTTGAGGTCCGGAGTTCAAGACCAGCCTGGCCAACATGGTGAAACCCCATTCTCTACTAAAAATAACCAAAGTTAGCCGGGCATGTTGGAGGGTGCCTGTAATCTCAGCTACTCGGGAGGCTGAGGCAGGAGAATTGCTTGAACCTGGAAGGCAGAGGTTGCAGTGAGCCAAGATCACGCCACTGCACTCCAGCCTGGACAACAGAGCAACAGTCCATCTCAAAAAAAAAAAAAAAAAAAAAAATTACAGCACATATA
>NW_012104954.1:990475-991634 GCF_000951045.1 Mandrillus leucophaeus | reverse complement strand
AAAAAAAAAAAAAAAAATTACAGCACATATAATTATGTGCAATATATACTTGATAATAAATGGCTACATTACTGGTTTATATATCTACAATACTGTTTTAAAATGTATTCGTATTTATTTTTTTAACAGTAAGACAGTCTCAGGCAGGTCCTTAAGGAGATATTCCAGAAAAAAGGCATTGTTATGATAGGTGAGGACGGCTCCATGTGCAGGACTGCCCCTGAACGTATTCCAGCGGGACAAAACGTGAAGGCGGAAGACAATATTGATGATCCTCACCCCGGGTAGTCCTACACTAATGTGTGTTTGTGTCTTAGTCTTTAACAAAAATAAAAGTAAAAAAGAATTAATAGAAAAAGCTTATAGAATATGGACATAAAATATTTTTGTACAGCTGTACAATGTGTTTTAAGCTAAATTATTACGTCAAAGGTTTTAAAAATAAGTTTATAAAGAAAATAATGTACAGTAAGTTAAGGTTTATTTATTATTGAGGAAAAAATGTTTTTATGAATGTAGTGTAATCTAAGTGTACAGTGTTTATAAATTCTCCATTAGTGTACAGTAACATCCTAGGCCTTCCCATTCACTCACCACTCACTGACTCATCCAGGGCAACTTCTAGTCCTGCAAGCTGTGTTCATGGCAAGCGTCCTATGCAGGTGCATCCTTTTTTATCTTTTATACTGCATGTTTACTGTGTGTATTTTCTATGTTTAGACTCATAAATACTTAACATTTTGTTACAATTTTCTGCAGTGTTCAGTACAATAATACGCTGTATGGTTTATAGCCCAGTAGCAATAGACTGTACCATATAGTCTAGATGTGTTGTAGCTATACCATCTAGATTTGTGTAAGTTCACTTTGTGATGTTTGTACCATAAGGAAATCACCTAACAACACGTTTCTCAGAACATATACCCATGATTAAGCAACTTCTGACTGTATAATGCTCCAGAAAATTCACACCATGATATAAATTCATCACACATGATATAAAAGTTAAGGCTAGGCATGGTGGCTTATGCCTATAATCCCAACACTTTGGGAGACCAAGGCAGGCAGATCACCTGAGGTCAGGAGTTCGAGACCAGCCTGGCCAAGATGGTGAAACCCCATCTCTACTGAAAATACAAAAATTAGCTGGGTGTGGTGG
>NW_012104954.1:985851-987665 GCF_000951045.1 Mandrillus leucophaeus | reverse complement strand
AACAATTTTGGTTGGCACTTCCTACCATGGGGCCCCACGCAGAAGGGTAGACAGCCCTGGGGTGCTCTCCCCAGACTACCTTGGCACATTTCACTGCTTTCTCCTTCTAGAAGACTTTATTTTTTTGTTTTTTGAGACAGCATCTTGCTCTGTCATCCAGGCTGGAGTGCAGTGGCGCCATCTCGGCTCACTGCAACCTCCACCTCCTGGGTTCTAGTGATTCTGGTGCCTCAGCCTCCTGAGTAGCTGGGATTACAGGCATGCACCACCACACCAAGTTAATTTTTTGGGTTTTTTTTGGTAGAGATGGGATTTCACCATGTTGGTCAGGCTTGTCTTGAACTCCTGGCCTCAAGTGATCAGCCAGCCTTGGCCTCCCAAAGCACTGAGATTACAGATGTGAGCTCCTGTGCCTGGCCCTAGAAGGAGACTTTTTTTTTTTTTTTTTTTTTTCTGAGACAGAGTCTCGCTCTGTCGACCAGGTTGGAGTGCAGTGACACAATCTCGGCTCACTGCAACCTCCCTGTCCCAGGTTCATGCAATTCTCCTGCCTCAGCCTCCATAGTAGCTGGGACTACAGGCACCCGCTACCACACCCAGCTAATTTTTTTGCATTTTTAGTAGAGATGGGGTTTCACCATGTTAGCCAGGATAGTCTCAATCAGAAGGAGACTTTTTAAAGTTTTCAGGGGATTCATCCTGTGGCCAGACTCTATGGAGCAGGACAACTATGCCGGGGTGCCCTTCACGGCCTCTCTGGCTCACCTGTAATCCCTGTCTTTAGAGGGTGACTTAGACAAATTTTCAAGGAGCATATCCAGGAACCAGGCCCCACGTGTGACCAAAACTAGGCCTGGGGTGCTCTGCTGTAGGGTTCCTAGCTCACCTAAGCTGTTTCCTTATCCCCACCCCATCCCCAAGGACCTACAAATATTTCCTGGAGGCACATCCCATAGTCAGAGGCCTCTGCAGGATGGCAGCTCACCTGTGGTCCTTCTGCTGGCCTCTTTATTTGGTTGCGACCAGTCCCTACCACTGGCTGGGACACAGGAATCTTTGCACTCAGAGCCTCCTATGAAGGAGCCCACACGGGGCTGTGGGCAAACTCAGGTCACCCTCTCCAGGCCTCTCGTTGGCCAGGTCCAATCTCTCTTCCTGGAGGGGGACTTATAAAAGTTTGGGGCGGGAGGTCACATGTTAAAACAGGGACGCATGTGGGACCAGGGCTGAGCCTGGAAAGTACTCCACAGTCCTTACTCAACCCAAGCCAGTCACTACCACAGGAGGGGGACTTAGAAATACTTTTGGTGGGGGTGATACCTCCAGTAACAGGTCCAATATGGCAGATGGGTGCAGGAAGCCCTTTTTAGGCCTCACAAGCTGGCCCAGCCCTCTGTCAAGAAGGAAACTTGAAAAGCACACATCTGGTGACCATGCCCCAAGTGGGACCACAGAAGAGTGTCCCCTGCCATCCCACCCTGGCATCCCTAGGTGGCCCATGCTAACTGGCCCATTGGAGGGGTTCTCAGAGGAAACAGTAGAGGGCCAACATGATACCACCCTCACTGGGCTTCCCTGTTCACCCTGGGCCAGTCCCTTGTCATCAGAGGGGGCCTAAGAAACATATGCTGTTGGTGCTTGCAAACTGACCCCTAGAACACTTAAGAACTTTTTATTTTTATTTATTTATTTTTTTGAGACGGAGTCTCGTTCTGTCACCAGGCTGGAGTGCAGTAGCACAATCTCGCCTCACTGCAATCTCCGCCTCCTGGATTCAAGTGATTCTCCTGCCTCAGCCTCCTGAGTAGCTGGGA
>NW_012104954.1:981908-983051 GCF_000951045.1 Mandrillus leucophaeus | reverse complement strand
TAGCCAGGAGTGGTGGCGGGAGCCTGTAGTCCCAGCTACTCCGGAGGCTGAGGCAGGAGAATGGCGTGAACCCAAAGGCAGAGCTTGCAGTGAGCCGAGATCGCGCCACTGCACTCCAGTCTCGGCAACAGAGCGAGACTCTGTCTCAAAAAAAAAAAGAACGAAAACTTACCCAGTGATGATGTGAACAAGCCGGCACCAGATGGGAAAGCGGCTGAGCCCAGGTTGCCCTACCCCATTCACCTGCGACGGCACCAGTAGGTCCCCAAGGGCAGAGGGGAGCTTCATACGCCAGTCATCTTCCACGATTCTCAAAGACCGCGGACCCCCATCCCACAGTAACAATCTTAGGCTCCCCCAGATGCCGCAGTAACTATCTCAGGAAAGTCCGTTATGCAGCACCGCCTGTGGCGACCGAGAAGACCTTGGCATCTCCCTCAGTCTCCTGGAACACTGTGTTGGGCTCTCCAGCCGGATCTTGTCCCTCACACGCGACAACCAAGCTCAGGGGACGATATCAGAGTGATCACCAAGTGGGGCCCGACCACCGGTGCGACTGCGCCAGACCTGGACTTTCCCCTACCCCACCAGATGCCACCTGATCAAGGTCTCACTCCAACCTGTATCTCGGCCCAAAGCAGTCAGAGGGTAGCCTGCTGGGCCCGGGCCACCCTCCACGGATTTCCTGAATGGCTAGGGCTGATTCCCAGCCTCTACAGGCGGGCTTAGAAAAATTTGGGAGAGTCCAGCTGGGTGCAGTGGCTCATGCCTGTAATCCCAGCACTTTGGGAGGCTGAGGCAGGTGGATCGCCTGAGGTCGGGAGGTCGGGAGTTCCAGACCAGGCTGACCAACATGGAGAAACACCGTCTATACTACAAATTCAAAATTAGCCCGGTGTGGTGGTACATGCCTGTAATCCCAGCTACTAGGGAGGCTGAGGTAGGAGAATCGCTTGAACCTGGAAGGCAGACATTGCGGTGAGCTGAGATCATGCCATTGCACTCTAGCCTGGGCAAAAGGAGCAAAACTCCGTCTCAAAAAAAAAAAAAAGAAAAATTTGGGAGAGGCTGGGCATGGCAGCTCAAGCAAGTCATCCCAGCACTTTGGGAGGCTGAGGCGGGAGGATCACTTTAGTCCAGGAT
>NW_012104954.1:977519-979598 GCF_000951045.1 Mandrillus leucophaeus | reverse complement strand
CTAGAGACAGGATCCGCTCTATCACGCAGGCTGGAGTGCAGTGGAGCCATCATGGTTCACTGCAGCCTCAAACTTCTGGGCTCAAGCAATCCTTCCACCCCAGCCTCCCGAGTAGTAGCTGGGGATTATAACCGCATGCCATCCTACCTGGATAATTTTCTAATTTTTAATTTTTTTTTTCAAGAGATAGGATCCAGGCTGGTCGTGGTGGCTCATGCCTGTAATCCCAGCACTTTGGGAGGCCGAGGCAGGCAGATCACTTGAGGTCAGGAGTTTGAGGCCAGCCTGGCCAACATGGTGAAACCCCATCTCTACTAAAATTACAAAAAGGAGCCAGGCATGGTGGGGGGCGCCTGTAGTCCCAGCTACTTGTAAGGCTGAGGCAAGAGAATCGCTAGAGCCCGGGAGGCAGAGGTTGCAGTGAGCCAAGATCGGGCCACTGCACTCCGGCCTAGGCAACAGAGAAAGACTCCGTCCCCCACCCCCGGCACCACACACACACAAAGAGATAGGATCTGGCTCTCTTCCCCAGGCCGGAGTGCAGCGGTGTGATTATCACTTACTGCAGCCTTGACCTCCTGTGCTCAAGCCATTCTCCCAAGTAGTTGGGAATACAGACACCTGTCACCACACTCGGCTAATTTTTTAAATTTTTTGTACAGACAGGGCCTCATTTTGTGGCCCAGGCTAGTCTAGATCTCCTGGGCTCAAGTGATTCTCCCTCCTCAGTCTCCAGAGTTGTTAGGATTATAAGAGCAAGCCACCACACCCGGCTGTGGGTTATAAATTCTGTCCCCCTCCAACAAGCAAATAACAAACAAACAAAAAAAACCCACACTCAGTCACAGAGTGACCTGAGTCTTAGTAGTAGCATTTTAATGGCAGCAGCCCCAAGAGGAGAGTGAGAGTCTGCTCTGCCCCCGGAGCAGGGGGCTTGGGCTTGGAGGGGCCATCCCAGCAGACCTAACCATCCACCTCCTTCCACTGAACTGAGGCCAGGAAAGTGCGGATTTCCATGGGTTCCAGCGTGATGTTGGCCGGGTCCAGCTGGTAGGGAGTTTGGTGGGGTGTGGGGCCTGGAGAGGTGTGGGGGAAGGAGGAGTGAGGGGGTGCAGACTTCCTCTGACTTACCCCACTATGCTTCCTCCCCTGGTTCTGGACACAGCTGCACATCCCCGAATCTGTCTCCAGGGCCTCAATCCCAGACTCCTAACCTGCTTCCCCAGCCCTGAATACACTCCCAGGTCCAATGCCTGGCCACTGTCCTCATACCCTCAATTTGACCCCAAGGGTGATGGACACCCTCCCAGAACTAGACACGAATGGGGATTTTCAAATCTTGTTTTAGGGAATAAACACCACCCACAAACCTCAAGACCCATTCCCAGTTTGCCGTACCCATTTCAGATCCGTTAAGCCCTAACCTGGATCTGGACTCTGCCCCAATACCCTCATGACCCGTTTGGGTCCTGGCCAACATCCCATGCCTCACACATTGCCCCCACCTGCCGGCCCCAGGTAAGACTCCACCCCTTCCCTACCCCTGAGCAGGGTCCCACCTGTGTTTGTTGCCCACTTGAGCCTGGAGGCTGCCTCACGGAGCTGGTTGGCCACCAGCGTGGTCTCCTGCAGGCGGGTGATGGTGAAGGTGGAGAACAGGTCCTGCGGGGAAGGGGATGGGCCCAGATGAGTTGGAGCAAAGCCAGGTTTCCCTTCTCTCCCTCTTTCTTGCCTCTCTCCGATCTCCTTCTCAATTCTGCCCTTCTCACCCTCAAGTTCAAGGTAACGGGGGCGCTCAGGTTACGTCCGGAATCCTCTCCCACGGCAAACTGGTGCTCCAAGCGCAGCAGCACCATCTCGGGGCCCCAGCTAGCCAGCGTGAGCAGGTGCACCGAGGGCGGCAGCTCCCTGCGCAACCCGGAGAACTGCGGGAGAGATGGCGGGGCTCAGTTTGAGGGGGCGGGGCCTGGATGGAGAAGGGCGGGGCCGAGCCAGGTCAGGAGGCAGGGCTAGGTTGTAGGGGCGGGGTTTCGCCGGAGAGGGGCAGGCTCAGCCGAGAGGAGAGGCCAGGGCCGTGAC
>NW_012104954.1:973253-975543 GCF_000951045.1 Mandrillus leucophaeus | reverse complement strand
AGGATGGTCTGGATCTCCTGACCTCGTTATCCGCCCACCTTAGCCTCCCAAAGTGTCGGGATTACAGGCATGAGCCACCGCGCCCGGCCTGGCTCCCCCACTCTTCACTCTCCCTTCATCCTCTGTCTCCCATGCTCATGTAATCAGCAAATTCCCCCACCACCCCTGGGCCCCAACACACCACTAACGACCCCCTCAGTGCTCTCAGTCACCCTCTACCTCCTCTCCAGGATCTCCCGGCCATTGCTGTCTGTGTAGAAGCGTCCCTTTGTCTCCAGCGGTGTGTCAAAACGGCTGATGACCTCCTTCCCCCAGGTGTCACTGTACCCAATGGGATGGCAAGGTTGTGAGCCTTGGATAAACCCCACTCTGCCCTTGCTTCCACACCCCTCTCCCAGCCTGTGCCACTCACCCCACAGGTATCGGCCCCACCGACCACTCCAACTCCAGGTGCCGCTGTCCTGGGTACAGGCGAACCACCTGGGAACACCAGGCTGAGAAGTTCTGGTGCACCTCCTGCACCAAGGGCGTCTGCAGGCACACAGGTGAGGTGGGTGTCAGCCTGTACCTTAGCAGAGGTGAGTCCTACAAATGTCCCCTCACCCTGGCCATAAACCCCATTAAAGCCTACATCAGGGTCAACCTTTAGTCACTGCCACATAATTCTTTTTTCTTTTGAGACAGAGTTTTGCTCTGTTGCCCAGGATAGAGTGCAGTGGCACGATCTCGGCTCACTGCAACCTCCGCCTCCTGGGTTCAAGCAATTCTCCTGCCTCAGCATCCCAAGTAGAGGGATTACAGGCACCTGCCACCATCCCCGGCTGATTTTTGTATTTTTAGTAGAGATGGGGTTTCTATCCATGTTGGCTAGACTTGTCTGAAACTCCTGACCTCAGATGATCTGCCTGCCTGGGCCTCGCAAAATGGTGGGATTACAGGCATGAGCCACCGCACCCGGCTTCTTTTTTTTTTTTTTTTTTTTTTTTTTTGAGACAGGGCATCACTATGTAGGCACCTGATCAGCAAATGCTCCCATCTGGTCTTGAACTCCTGCTTCAGTCTCCCAATGTGCTGGGATTACAGGCATGAGCCACTGCACCTGGCTTGCCACATCACTCTTGAGTGTGGCATAAATGCCTCCTGTTCACCATTGCCCCACAGAATACGATTCTAGCGTGGCACGTGGCTACCTAGGATAAAGACTACATTGTCCAGTCTTCCCTGAGGCTATCAGTAGCTGAGTGACCACAGTTTGCCCCATAGAAAGTGATCCAAGTGGTGTCAACAATGTTCCTTGCCCCTGTCACTCTGCTACTGACTCAAATACAGATGTGACGGTTGGAGCTTTAGCAGCCATCTTGGACCATGAGGTGGAAACTGAATACTGGGGAAGGCAGAGCAATGAGACAGAAGAGGAAGTCCTGGGTGATTATGGAACTACCCCACCTTCTCTGGACTAACAGCCAGACTGTTTGTTAGAAGAAAAGAATCTTCTATCTTATTCTACTCACAGTTAATTTGGGTAACTCTGTTAGAACAGGCACAACTATATCCTAATACAGTGACCCAGATATGCAGACATTCATCTAAAAGGGACTCACATGAAATTCGAGGCTCTTGAATGTGAACAAATGTGAGTTTTGCCATCTATGAAAGTCAAACATCAATGAGAGGCCCTGGGAAACCCCTGTCCCTAGCCAGATGCACCCACAAGCATTCACCCTGAGACTCACGCAAACCCAATCAATCCAAGGGTGGACTCTCAAATATCCACTCCAGATATAAGCTCCTCTTACTACAGACTTTGGTGAATTCTTCAAGCAGTGATATTTGGCTCTCCTGATTCACAGGCCAAGTGGGAATGCCCCACTCCCGATTTCTAAAACTAAGTATGTAAATGTCCACAGCGGATGAGAATGGCTTTGTATGTGTCCTACGGTGAGACTCTCATACAACCAGCCATGAATATCAACTCTATGGGAGGACTGTCAAATATTCCCCCCGCTGATCTGTGGGTCTTCGTCCACTGATCTGAAGGAAAAGTAAATCCTCCCCTACCCTCACGCTACACATGGCCCACCACCCTCCTGGGCTCCCTAACTCCCCCATTCCCAACTGCCCACTCATCATTCCTAGTCCCTGACCTTCACCAGGCGGATCTGAGCCCAGCGGCTCACAGGCAGTGGTTTCTGTTGGTTGGGTCTGAAGATGTAGGCACCTGAGGCCTGGTCACTTTCGTTGTCACCTATACTGGCGTTGTACCTGGGGTTGGGGGAGGTGAGAGTCAGGT
>NW_012104954.1:970691-972708 GCF_000951045.1 Mandrillus leucophaeus | reverse complement strand
TTTTTTAAGACAGAGACTTGCTCTGTCGCCCAGGCTGCAGTGCAGTGGCGCAATCTCAGCTCACTACAGCCTCTGCCCCCTGGGTTCCAGCAATTATCCTGTCTCATCCTCCTGGATGGCTGGGATTACAGGCGTAAGCCACCACGCCTGGCTAATTTTTGTATTTTTGGTAGAGATGGGGTTTCGCAATGTTGGTCAGGCTGGTCTCGAACTCCTGACCTCAGGTAATCCATCCGCCTTGGCCTCCCAAAGGGCTGGGATTACAGGCATAAGCCAATGCACCCGGCCTGGGTTTTGTTTTGTTTTGTTTTGTTTTGTTTTGTTTTGTTTTGAGACTGAGTCTTGCTCTATTGCCCAGGCTGGAGTACAGTGGTGTGATCTTGGCTCACTGCAACCTCTGCTTCCCGGGTTCAAGCAATTCTCCTACCTCAGCCTCCTGAATAGCTGGGACTACAGGCACATGCCACCATGCCTAGCTAATTTGTGTATTTTCACTAGAGACGGGGTTTCACCATATTGGCCAGGCTGGTCTCGAACTTCTGACCTTGTGATACACCTGCCTCAGCCTCCCAAAGTGCTGGGATCACAGGCATGAGCTAACACGCCGGCCCCTTTTTTTTCAATTTAAAATTTTTTTAGGGCCGAGCGCAGTAGCTCACTCCTGTAATCCCAGAACTTTGGGAGACCAAGTTGGGTGGATAACCTGAGGTCAGGAGTTTGATACCAGCCTGGCCAACACAGTGAAACTCTATCTCTACTAAATTTAAAAAAAAAAATTAAATTAAATTTGTTTTCTAGAGATGGGGTCCCACTGTGTTGCCTGGGGCTAGTCTCCAAGCCCTGGGCTCAAGCAGCCCACCATACCCAGCCATTCAACCTGATTTTCTCTTTTTTGTTTGTTTTTGAGACAGAGTCTTGCTCTGTCCCCCAGGCTGCAGTGCAGTGGCATGATCTCGGCTCACTGCAACCTCCCCGTCCTGGGTTCAAACGATTCTCCTGCCTCTCCCTCCAGAGTAGCTGGGACTACAAACATATACCACCACGCCCAGCTAATTTTTGTATTTTTGGTAGAGACAAGGTTTCACTATGTTGGCCAGGCTGGTCTCAAACTCCTGACCTCAGGTGACCTGCCCACCTCAGCCTCCCAAAGTCCTGGGATTACAGGCATGAGCCACCATGCCCACCCCAACCTTATTTTCAATCTCACCACCTCTTACCACCTCCGTGGCCTTCCAGGGCTAGTGCAGTCAACCCCTTCCAGGTGCCAGCACTTCCACACTGGCTGCCTACAATCTGTTCTCCCACAACAGCCAGAGCACACCTGTGATACCCTAAGTCCCATCAAAGCCCTCCTCTGCTGCAGACCAGGGCCAGCTTGGGCATCTGATGTGTGAACCACAATGCCAGAACTCACAAGACTTTTAGAGGCCTGTGGGAATGTTTTAACTTCTTTTCTTTCCGTTTTTTTTTTTTTTTCAGATGGGGTCTGGCTCTGTTGCCCAGGCTGTGGAGTACAGTGGCGCGATCTCGGCTCACTGCAAGCTCCGCCTCTCAGGTTCACGACATTTTCCTGCCTCAGCCTCCCAAGTAGCTGGGACTACAGGCACCTGCCACCACGCCCAGCTAATCTTTTTGTATTTTTAGTAGAGACGGGGTTTCACCATGTTCGCCAGGATGGTCTCGATCTGCTGACCTCGTGATCCACCCCCCCTCAGCCTCCCAAAGTGCTGGGATTATAGGCGTGAGCCACCGCGCCCAGCCTCTTTTCTTTCATTTTAATAAAAATATAAAAAAGATGTTTTCTTCCTAACATGAACAGTCCAACTACAAAACTTCTTTTTTTTTATTTTTTGAGACAGGGTCTCACTTTGTCACCCAGGCTGGAGTGCAGTGGCATGATCTCGGCTCACTACAACCTCTGCCACCTGGGCTCAAGCAATCCTCCTTCCTCAGCCCCCAAGTGGCTGGGATTACAGACATTACCACCATGCCCAGCTAATTTTTTATGTTTTTTGTA
>NW_012104954.1:939960-966361 GCF_000951045.1 Mandrillus leucophaeus | reverse complement strand
ACGGGGTTTCACCGTGTTAGCCAGGATGGTCTCGATCTTCTGACCTCGTGATCCGCCCGTCTCGGCCTCCCAAAGTGCTGGGATTACAGGCTTGAGCCACCACGCCTGGCCCTCAGGTCATATCTTAAATGTCACCTTTATCAAGAACACATTCCCTGAAACGTCCCCACCAAAACTGCAAACCACCACCTGCCTCCAGCTCTGACCTATCTGTCAAGCGTCACCCATGATCACACTGGGTCCTCATAACAATCCCAGGAAAGGACACTGAGGCTCCGACAAAGGTCACTTGCTCAAGGACACACAATGATTGGAGTGGTGACAGGAGGTCATGAGCCTAGGAACCTGCTGACCCAGAGTCCACACAGCTTACCATGACACTTCAAATTTGTCACAGGAAAGGGGATTGAAATGGGGTCTCACCTCATTTTCGATGGTTAAAGCAGGGGACCTGGATCTCCTGGGGATGGGCTGGGGTGCGCGGGCCTGGGGCTTCCAACGAGGCACCTGGGTTACTGAATAGGTGCTGAAGCCCAGGGCGGGCAGTGAGGCTGAGAACAGCAGCTCCGGAGGGTGCGCCTGACTGTCTGAGCTGGGATATACCACCACCTTGGATAAAGGAGGAGGGAAACTGAGTCAAGAGTACCCACGGAAAGCCATACATGCATGGAGACAACAAACTCAAGGAAGGAAAAGAGTCCTGAGATGGGGAAAGGAAATGGAGGTGTGTGTGGTGGTGGGGGGACAGTCAGATTCCAAGGAAATGATTGCAGAGAAGATTCACCAGGTGGAAAAAAACCCACTGGGAGGGCGGAGAGACTATGGAGTGAAGGAGTGAAGTAGGGGAGTGAAGGAGGAAGTAGGGGAAGAAACCCTCGAGGCAGGTTCTCAGGAGAGGAAGAGGTTTGCGGGAGGACGTTTTCTGGAATGAAGGAGATGTCCATAAACAGCAATAAATTTTCCTGGGGGAGCGGGGTATTAAAATGGGGGACCAGCTAGGCACGGTGGCTCATGCCTGTAATCCCAGCACTTTGGGAGGCCGAGGCAGGTAGATCATGAGGTCAGGAGTTCGAGACCACCCTGACCAACATGGTGAAACCTCGTCTCTACTAAAAATACAAAAATTAGCCGGGTGTGGTGGCGAATGCCTGTAATCCCAGCTACTCGGGAGGCTGAGGCATGAGAATCACTTGAACCCGGGAGTCGGAGGCTGAAGTGAGACGAGATCGCGCCACTGTGCTCCAGCCTGGGTGACAGAGCGAGACTCTGTCTCAAAAAAAAAAGGGAGGACCACTCACAGGAGGCAGATGTTCCCAAGGGGAGACTGATATTAAGGGGCAGAGGGAGAAGATACAAGAGCGGGGAAGAGATATGTATGAGTGGGAGGTATTCATAGAGGCAGGAGGTATTCATAGAGGCAGGCGGTATCCATGAGGGCGACGAGGAAATGCCCATGTGGGAGGGGTTCCAGCGGGGGAATATTCGTTGTCTGGGCTCACATCGCTGGGTACTGTCCTGCCATTGGGGTCCTTCACAACGAAAACGCCTTCGCTGACCGGCAGCCGTACCATCCAATTCACCTTCCGCCCCAGGGGATTATAAACGATGACCTGGAACTGGGGGGGCGGTCAGAGAGGGCACGGGTCACAGCAGGCCTTCTCCAAACCCACCCACTTTGCACCGAAATGCCCCTGGGTGGTCCTGGTACGGTCACGGCCCATCACGCCAAGCCCCCTCGAGATGCGTTGGTCTCTGTCCTGACCCAGCGTCGCAGCCCACGTAATTTCACTCCAGTATAGTCCTCCAAAAACATTTTCCAACTACCTCCTCTAAAGCCCATCTGTCCAAGATCCACCCCTCCCGTCCCGGCTCACGCGCGCCGCCGTCTGGCTGAGCGGGCAGATGCTGATGTTTAGCTGTCGGCAGAAGGTTAAGTGATCTTTGAAGCCTCTGAGCCGCGCCAACGCGTTGCTCAGGAGAACCTGCGGAAGAGCGCAAAGGGACCAGTGGGTTCTGGACGCCTGGCCTATCTGACTCCTTCCCTCTCCTCTCAGGCCCCGTCCCGTTCCAGTCTCTGTCCTGCCTCCCTCAAGACTCGCCCCACAAGCCCTTCTAGCCCAGGCCTGCTGCCCTTGACTATGCCCCATAGCTGTCTCGGCCTCCTCTTGCCCACGCCTCGCCTCCTTTTCCCCTCCAAGGCCCCGCCCCGTTACTGAATCTTTCCTTGCCTCCTACAAGCCCCGCCCCCACGAGCCTTTGTAGCCCGCCACACCGCTCTCGGTTACACGTCACACCTGTCCCTGTCCCTTCTTTCCCAGGCCCCGGCCCCGCCCCTTCCTGTCTCCACCCCCATGTCTCCCAAGTCCCGCCCCGCGCACCTCGCAAGACCCCCAGCCTGCAGCAAGCTGGCGTGCGTAGTCGTCTGCCACGTGCTGGCGGGAGGTGCCACTGACAGCGTCGTGATGCTGGAGCACGGCCATCGCCTTATCTGCTCATAGACAATGAGTCCGGTGAGGTTCTGCGGGACTCAGCTCAGCCCCCAAGGGGAAGCGAAAGGTCCGGTGCTGCCGGGCAGGGTTCTTAGAGGCTTTAAGAAGGAACTCGAGGATGGCCGGGCGCGGTGGCTCACGCCTGTAATCCCAGCACTTTGGGAGGCAGAGGCGGGCGGATCACGAGGTCAGGAGATCAAGACCATCCTGGCTAACACGGTGAAACCCCATCTCTACTGAAAATAGCCGGGCGTGGTGGCGGGCACTTGTAATCCCAGCTACTCGGGAGGCTGAGCCAGGAGAATGGCGTGAACCTGGGAGGCGGGGCTTGCAGTGAGCTGAGATCGCGCCACCGCACCCCAGCCTGGGTGACAGAGCGAGACTCCGTCTCAAAAAAAAAAAAAAAAGAAGGAACTCGAGAGGGGCGGCCTAGGGGTGGTTTCCAGCTTCAGCCGCAAACCTCTTCCTCTCTTGGGCCCGATGCTTACTGAGAGGTGCACTGTCTCCTGAGCCATAGGGTCCCACGTTGGCTGCCAGGCCCACCAGCGCCTCCAGCTGGTTGCACACCTGGAGGCAGAGGGGTATGTTGGGGTGCCCAGGTCGGGCCTCGGGGCTGTGTGCCCCCTCTAACCCGGCTCCTACCCACCTGCAAGAAGTTGTAGCTGAGGCGCTCGTAGCGTTTGAGGGCCGGCCGACTAGAAAAGTAACCGGTCCAGAACTGGTGGGGGCCATCCGCGTAAGGGAAGAAGTCGTCATGTTTCACTGACCTACAGCGGCAGGGGCATTGAGGGCAGGGTCATGACCCACGGGGCATGCCAACCCCCCCAAGCTCCCCAGTTTCCCCAAATACCAGGTGAGGTTGGCCTTGTTCAGCTCCCAGAGGTAACAAGCGGGGGTGGAGTAGAGAACATGGACACTGCTTCCTTTTGCCTGCTGCTGGGGGAGGCGATGGAGTGAGCCCTCGGGAGTCCGCACCTTCCCAGGGGCCCACACTTCCACACATGTGTGCACATTCATGCATCCCATAGGTTCAGTTTCTCTAAATACACATTTGGTGGCCAAGCCAATGGTCAGATGTGAAAATGAATTTTGGCTGAAGTCAAACATGACCACTAGCCTTTTTAAAAAGGATTTCAGAGATGCAAGAATAAACCTGAAATTTTACTAAACTTTTACAATAATTCCAACTTTATTATTAAAAACTTTTGTGGAAAAACTAAGTGTGACATTATAGGGCAGGAATAATCGTTTTGCAGGACCATCAGATTATTATCAAAAGACACAAATTTTTTTTTTTTTTTTGAGGTGGAGTCTCGCTCTGTCACCCAGGCAGGAGTGCAGTGGCCTGATCTCGGCTTACTGCAAGCTCCACCTCCCAGGTTCATGCCATTCTCCAGCCTCAACTCCTGAGTAGCTGGGACTACAGGCACCCGCCACCACGCCCGGCTAATTTTTTGTATTTTTTAGTAGAGACGGGGTTTCACCGTGTTAGCCAGGATGGTCTCGATCTCCTGACTTTGTGATCCGCCCGCCTCAGCCTCCCAAAGTGCTGGGATTACAGACGTGAACCACTATGCCCGGCCTAGACACAATTTTTATAATGAATGGAGGTGCACTTTCACCTGAGCGAGGTGGAGGAAGAAGAAAGTGACCTATATGAGGAAAAGGATGTTTGTTTTGCACGTGCTGTGTCCCCAGTGTATACAGTAGGTACTTAATAAACTTTTTTTTTTTTTTTTGAGACTGAGTCTCACTCTGTCGCCCAGGCTGGAGTGCAGTGGCACGGTCTCAGCTTGCTGCAACCTCTGCCTCCCAGGTTCCACCGATTCTCCTGCTTCAGCCTGCCAAGTAGCTGGTCTTACAGATAAGTGCCACCACGCCCAGCTAATTTGTCCTATTTTTAGTACAGACAAGGTTCCACCATGTTAGCCAGGCTGGTCTCGAACTTCTGTCCTCAAGTGATCCGCCCACCTCAGATTACAATCCCAGTACTTTGGGAGACCGAGGAAGGCAGATCACTTGAGGACAGGAGTTTGAGACCAACCTGGCCAACATAGGGAAACCCTGCGTCTATTGAAAATACAAAAATTAGCCAGGGTTGGTGGCACATGCCTGTAGTCCCAACTACTTGGGAGGCTGAGGCAGGAGAATCGCTAGAACCCAGGAGGCAGAGGTTGCAGTGAGCCAAGATTGTGCCACTGCACTCCAGCCTGGGTGACAAAGCAAGCCTCTAGCTCAATAAACAAACAAACAAACAAATAAATAAATAAATAAATAAATAAAATTTTAAAAAGAAAAAATAAATAAAAATAAATGACATAAAAGAGCTGTTTTGGTGAAATAGCAGTGCAGGGAGCGAGTGGAAGGTGGGGATGGAGATTGCACTGCAGTGAGGACAAGATTGACGGGAAGGGGTGCCTGAGATGGGAGAGGGGAGACAAGTTTCTGTGCTGATGAGAGTGACTGTGCACACAGCCACAGCCACAGGCCACTTAGTGCGAAACACTAACACATCTGTATTGGGTAAAATGATAACTGCCCAAAAGTGTCCATGTCCTGATCCCCAGAAGCTATTACTACGTTAGATTACATGGCAAAAGGGGAATTAAGGTTGCAGATGTAATTGAGGTTGTTCATCAGCTAAACTTAAAGTAGGGAAATTAGGCCACACAGTGGCTCAAATCTGTAATCCCAGCACCTTGGGAGGCCGAGCAGGGTGGATCACGAGGTCAAGAGATCGAGACCGTCCTGGCCAACATAGTGAAACCTTGTCTACTAAAAATACAAAAATTAGCTGTGAGTGGTGGCACGTGACTGTAGTCCCAGCTACATGGGAGGCTGAGGCAGAAGAATCACTTGAACCCAGGAGGCAGAGGTTGCAGTGAGCTGAGAGCATGCCACTGCACTCCAGCCTGGGCGACAGAGCAAGACTCCGTCTCTGAATAAATAAATAAATAAAAATGTGGAAGAGGGAGGCAGAAGAGGTGAGAATGAGAGAAAGGGATGTGATTACAGAAACAGGGTCAGAAAGATGCTGTGTGGCTGGCTTTGAAGATGGAGCCAAGAAGAGACTTTGAATGTGGGCAACTTCTAGATGTTGGAAAAAGCAAGGAAATTGTATTCTCTCCTAGAGACTACAGAAAGAACACAGCCTTGCCAACACCTTGATTATAGCCTGGTGAGACTCAGGCTGGAATTTCTTTTTTTTTTTTTTTTTTGAGACAGAGTCTTTCTCTGTGGCCCAGGCTAGAGTGCAGGGGTGTGATCTCGGCTCACTGCAACATCTGCCTCCCGGATTCAAGCAATTCCTCTGCCTCAGGCTCCCGAGTAGCTGGGATTACAGGCGTGCACCATCACAGCTGGCTAATTTTTGTATTTTTAGTAGAGACAGGGTTTCATCATGTTGGTCAGGCTGGTCTTGAACTCTTGACCTCGTGATCTGCCCGGCTTGGCCTCCCAAAGTGCTGGGATTACAGGCGTGAGCTATCACGCCCAGCCTCATGCTGGACTTCTTACCTACAGAACTGTAAAACGATGTATTTCCGTTGTTTTGAGCTGCTACGTGTGTGGTCATTTGTTATAGAATGACCACAATAGAACAATAGAAAACAAAGAGAGCACTGAGAGCTATGCACATGACACAAGGCCCCCGGATGCAAATGCACATGTGCACAAGGGTACCACAGGGTAGGCACACTGACCTGTGCATTTACCAGCCGGATGAGCTTGTCAAGGTTCTTGAACCACATGTTGGCGTTCTCATACTGGAAGTCCGAGCCCATGGTCATCACAATGTGGTTGGTGCGGTAATGCCGGCCCTGCAGGCAAGAGGGACGTCCTGAGGCCAGAGGATCCTGGGCCATCCCTGTGTATCGCTGTGTTTTGATGTATATGGGGTCAAGGATGTTGGGTGCACATACAGGCATGGGTGGAGGTATGGCACATGGGAGCGTGGGGACACAGATATAAGTAGCCACCGGTTGTTGAGCAGCTCTCTTGGACCCACTACCTAGAAGAGGGCATCCAAGCACCATGCCATGTTATCTCTTGCCCAGCCTATGCTATCTCTTCTAATGAGGAATACACATAAATCCAGGAGGGGGGCATGGTGATGGTGAAGAGAATAGCATCTTCCTCCAAGGGGCATGAGAACATAATTACAGGGGCTCACACTTGTAATCCCAGCTGCTCAGGAGACTGAGGCAGGAGGATCGCTTGAGTCTAGGAATTTAAGACCAGTCTGAGCCACATAGTAATACCCTGTCTCAAGAAAAAAAAAATTAATCTGAAACAATTTTTTTTCTTTTTTTTTGAGACAGAGTTTCACTCTGCTGCCCAAGCTGGAGTGCAGTGATGTGATCTCGGCTCACTGCAACCTCCACCTCCCAGGTTCAAGCGACTCTCTTGCCTCAGCCTCCCAAGTAGCTGGGATTACAGGCGTGCACCACCACACCCGGCTAATTTTTGTATTTTTAGTGGAGACAGGGTTTCGTCATGTTGGCTAGGCTGGTCTCGAACTCCTGACCAGATGATCTGCCCGTCTCGGCCTCCCAAAGTGCTGGGATTACAGGCATGAGCCACTGCACCTGGCCATCAGTTTTTTTAAAAAAGGGAAAAAAAATTTTTTTAGGAGACCGTGTTATGCCAGGCATGGTGGCTCACACCTATAATCCTAGCACTTTGGGAGGCCAAGGCAGGAGGATCATTTGAGCTCAGGAGTTTGAGACCAGCCTGGGCCACATGGTAAGATGTTGTCTCTGTGAAAAAATAATTTTTTTTACTTATAAAAGTGTTAAAGGCTGGGCGCGGTGGCTCATGCCTGTAATTCCAGAACTTTGGGAGGCTAAGGCTGGTGGATCACAAGGTTAGAAGTTCGAGACCAGCCTGGCCAATATGGTGAAACCCCCTTTCTACTAAAAAGACATAAAACTTAGCCGGGCGTGGTGGTGGGCACCTGTAATCCCAACTACACGGGAGACTGAGGCAGGAGAATCACATGAACCCAGTAGGTGGAGGTTGCAGTGAGCTGAGATTGTGCCACTGCACTCCAGCCTGGGTGACAGAGTAAGTCTCAAAAAAATAAAAAAGGAATTCTCAATTAAAATGTTAAAAATAGACTGGGCACAGTGGCTCACGCCTATAATCCCAGCACTTTGGGAGGCTGAGGCAGGCAGATCACCTGAAGTCAGGAGTTCAAGACCAGCCTGGCCAACATGACAAAACCCTGTCTCTACTAAAAATACAAAAATTAGCTGGGCGTGGTGGCGGTGCCTGTAATTCCAGCTTCTCAGGAGGCTGTGGCAGGAGAATTGCTTGAACCTGGGAGGCAGAGGTTGCAGTGAGCTGAGATCACACCACTGCACTCCAGCCTGGGTGACAAGAGCAAGACTCTGTCTCAAAAAAATAATAATAAATAATAAATAAATAAGAATGTTAAAAATAGAGGCCAGGTGTGGTGGCTCACACGTGTAATCCCAGCACTTTGGGAGTCCGAGGCAGGCAGATCACTTGAGCTCAGGAGTTTGAGACCAGCCTGGACAACATGGTGAAACACCATCTCTACTAAAAATACAAAAAATTAGCTGGATGTGGTGGTGTGCATCTGGAGTCCCAGCTACTTGGGAGGCTGAGGTGGGAGAATCGCTTGAATGTAGGAGGTGGAGGTTGCAGTGAGCCGAGATCGTGCCACTGCTCTCCAGCCTGAGTGACAGAGCAAGATTCCAGCTCAAAAAAAATTAATTAATTAAAAATAAATTAAAAGTAAAGAGGCATGGTGGCTCACGCCTGTAATCCCAGCACTTTGGGAGGCCAAGGCAGGTGGATCACTTGAGGTCAGGAGTTCAAGACCAGTCTGGCCAACATGATGAGACCCCAGTGCAAAAATACAAAAATTAGCTGGATGTGCTTGTTTGAACCCAGGAGGCGGAGGTGGCAGTGAGCCGAGATCGCACCACTGCACTCCTTGAGACAGAGTAAGACTCTGTCTCAAAAAAATTAAAAATAAAGATAATGTGTTAGGGGGATGCCTGTACCATGGGAAGGGCTCATTGCTTTGTATATACCGAACTTGAAGGTTCTGGACACCAGGGTTACCTGGGCAGTGGCCACATTTAGGAAGTAATCGACCAGCTCCTTGGCGTTGTACTCGGGGCTGCGGGGGTCCTCTACCACTGGCTGATCGACACACAGCACATCCCAGCACAGATTCATTGGCGGGTTGTAACCGTTGGGAAGCACACCTGCAGGTCACACCAGGTTCAAGGGGTGGCCCATCACCCAGACCTGCCGTGGTTTCAAAGCCTGCCATGTCCCACCCAGGATGGGCTTCAGAATTTGCATCCCAGTGCAAAAGGAAATGCAGAGACTTTGTTCCCAGAATATAGAAATTCCAGGACAGTGACGGCAGAGCAGATATCAAGCCCAGGGCCCTTCTGAGTGTGTGGCACCATGGCTGGCCCTGCCCTCACCAAGCCCCCTCACCAGTGAAGAGGTCCGCGGTCGGGGGCTTCAGGCTGGCACTGGCCCGCCACACCTGCTCCATCTCTAGCTTCTGCATCCGTACCCACTTATCTTGATAATCAAGGCGCCCGAAGAAGAAGCCATCAAAGCCCATCTGGGGATGGGGGAGGAAAAGGCAGTGTGAATTAGCGCCCAGCCCTGTCACCACCAAACTCCCCTTTGCTTGGGAGGGACAGGTCAGAGCACAGGTTAAAAAGCAGAGCTAAGTCAGTGTGATGGCTCTTGCCTGTGATCCCAGCCTTCCGGGAGGCCAAAGCAAGAGGATCACTTATACCCAGGAGTTTTTGAGACCAGCCTGCACAACACAGACAGACTGTCTCTACAAAAAACTTAAAAATTAGCCAGGCGTGGTGGTGCGCTCTTGTAGTCTCATCTACTAGGGAGGCTGAGACAGGAGAATCGCTTAAATCCGGAGATTGAGGCTACAGTGAGCTAGGATTGCACCACTGCACTCCAGTAGAGATGATAGGGATGTATCAACAAAACAAAACAAAAAAACGTAGGGCTGAAACAGAGCGGCCTCCAGCTTATTTCCAAGCTTGGGGAAGTTTCAGAACTCACTACCCTGGGCTAGCAGGGAGAGGGCGGGTCCAACATCAGAAACCAGGTTCACCTCCCCAGCGCTGTCAAAGCTCAGAGCAGGCCTGACTCCAGGAATGAGGTTCCCCCTTCCACAACCTGAGGATGGATGGGGTCTGAGCACAGGTAATGAAGCTGTTTTTAAGGCAGCCTAGACATCCACTTGCCACCCAGTTTAGGGAGGAGCCATGATCCTAGCTAGTGGGTGGGGCCAGAACTCGAAGGGGGACCTATTAGGGGAGAGGGTGGAGTCAGCTGGAGCTGGGTCCGCCTGGGGCTGGGCATAGGCGGCTGAGGCCAGAGCTCAAAAGTCACTGGCCTTACGGCCTCACTCAAGGGGCAGGGCTTCAACAGGCTTGGGCCTGGTCCTTGTGAGATTGCAGGGAGAGGGCGGGGTTTGAGTGGGCGAGGGAGGAGCCAGAGTGAGTGAAGAGGTGGGCCCAAGAGAGGTCCCGGGTCGCACCTGCGCAAACAGCGAGGCCTGCTCCCGAGAGTGGCCGAAGGGGTCAATGTGCCAGGCCACACGGGGTCGCCCGTCACTGCCAAATGTGTCCTCCAGAAAGCGCAGCCCGAGTGTCATCTGGTCCACGATGGCACCGTAGTGGGTGGCTGCCTCATCGTTCATCACCCAGCCACCGTTGGCGAACTCCAGGCGCCCTGTGCCAGGACAGGCAAGGTCGGGGTCAGTGGTCACAGCCAGGAGTGGGACCAGGGTGGGTGATACTGGGAATGTGAAAGCCTGCCTGTGCACTCATTTCTGGCGGAAGGAAAAGAGGGGTCGCCCCCAGGCCATAGTTCCCAGATAAGGGAAAGAGGCCCCGCTGCATGGCAGGCTTCCCAGAGGATGCATGGCAGATGGGGCCTTGTGGGATGTATAAGAGTTCTCGGCCGGGCGTGGTGGCTCACGCCTGTAATCCCAGCACTTTGGGAGGCCGAGGCGGGTGGATCATGAGGTCAGGAGATCGAGACCATCCTGGCGAACACGGTGAAACCCGGTCTCTACTAAAATACAAAAAATTAGCCGGGCGTGTTTGCGGGCGCCTGTAGTCCCAGCTACTCGGGAGGCTGAGGCAGGAGAATGGCGTGAACCTGGGAGGCGGAGCTTGCAGTGAGCGGAGATCGCACCACTGCACTCCAGCCTGGGCGACAGAGCGAGACTCCGTCTCAAAAAAAAAAAAAAAAGAGTTCCCCAAATGGAGAGTCCAGGCAGGCGGAGCGATATGCATGTTGCACAGCTTGCACATGGCATGATAAAATCTCAGAAACCAGAAATGCAGAAGCAGAAGCTGGGCTGGGCTTCCTCTTTTCACTTCCTTGGGGCAGACTCACCCTGGCGCACAAGGTCTCGCACGACTTCCCGCATGGCATTTGTCTGCTGGTGCCACCAACGGGAGAAGAAGGCAATCTCCACGTAAATGAAGCGACGGGTGGGATCTGCCAGCAAGGCAGAGATGACCGAGTCCAGGATGTACTGCACACCGGCGTGCTGGATGTCATTCTTGACTGTGGATAACAGGGATAAGGCTCTCAGGGCACAGCAGAGCCAAGGGGGTTATTCCTAGACACAGGAGCCCAAGTCCTGGATCTTAGGGTGACACTGGCCCCACCCTAATGTCCAGGACCCAGAAGGGATTACAGGGACCATGGGGATCCCAGGGACCAGTCCCCATCCTCTACTCACTTCCATAAAAGTACTGGTCCACGGTTTTGAGCCAGCCTACGTCATCATGTGTGTGAGGCACCAGGTGCACGTTCAGCATGTTCGGCTGCACTGTGGGGCATGTCTGTACAGGGACCCCAAACACACATACCTTGTCAATAACCCCGGATGTCGGGGGCTGCAAAGTAAGTCTTGATCTAGAGGTGAGTGACTCAGAGAGGCCTGATCTCGCCTATGTGCCGAGGAGGCCAGGCCCTCCCAGGCAGGACACACACATACATAGTTGTGCTCATAGATACAACCCCCACTTTGCACAACCCCATAGGGCAGCTCTCATTCACACTCTGGGAAAACAATAATAGAAGTAGCTGATGTTTGTTCAGCACTTGCCAACAGCAGACGGTCACCCTGGGAGGTGGGGTGATGTTATCCTCAGTTTCCAGATGAAAGCACTGGGACTCAGAGAGGATAGGTGACTTGCCCAGCGTCACACAGTTAGGAAGTGGAAGAACTAGGCTGGAATTTCAGGCAGACTCTAGAGTCCCAGCTTTCAGCCCACACCTCCCCCCACACATACACTGCTCACCTCCTGCCACCTCCTGCCCCTCCAATCCCACAGTTAAGTGCAGGCAAAGTCCAGGCAAGCATCCCGGAGACACAGAGGCAGGTACAGATACAGTCCCATACTCAGACGCGCACAGCCAGACCTCGCAGTGACACAAAGCACGCACTAAGACCACACTGTCATATCATCAGCCATTCACTAGACACCCGCAGGACAGACCCACCCACACCTCTAGACTGTTATTTGGTGTTTCACTCTGCCCCCTGTACGTTTCCGCTCGGAGGCCCCACTCACCTCGTATCCCCCGGCCCGAGCACCGGGAGCCGCCAGCAACAACAAAAGGAAAAAGCAGAGAGGCGGGAGCAGTGGCCGCAGGGCGCGGGAGATGGTCCAGGGGCCTGCTGCGTCCAGGCAGCCGCGAGCGCTGACCCCCGCAGCCTGCGCGTAGGCGCCCATGGTTCAGCAGCTTCCTCCTGGGGTTCCACGGCCCTGGAAAGGCCGAGCAAACGCCCCGCCCCGAGACCCGGCCGGGCCAATCGGAGGGCAGGGGCGGGGCCAGGGCGCGGTCTGGCGGCTCACGGGACAGAGGCTGTAGCAGTCCGCAATCCCGGGGGTCCTTATAGGAAGGTAGGAAAATGCCACCCTCAGGGCACTTGTTGGACTAAAGGTGACTTTGACGTCTCACGGGCTATAACGAGTCTTGGAATGCTTGGAATCCTGGAAGGACCTAGCTTGCCTAAGAGGAGGATTTGATAAGAGTCCTATACTGTGGGGATTGGAACGTTGGGTAAGTACCCTTGGAGAGCCGGGGCTGGGATCCAGCCTGGTTGAGAAGGATCCCTGGGTGTTCCGGAGAGGAAAGGGGGTCTGATAAGTGGGGAAAGACCCCAAGTCTTTCACGCCTTTCCCAATTCCTACCAGTTCATTCTCTGATAGAAAACAAAGCCCAGGCCAGGGGCAGTGGCTCAAGCCTGCAATTCCAGCACTTTGGGAGGCCCAGGCTGGTGGATCGCTTGGGCCCGGGAGTTTGAGACCAGCCTGGGCAACATGGGTTGTTTTGTAGAGACGGGTTTGAAAACACAGAATTTGTAATTTTACACAAAATGCAAAAATACAAAAATTAGCTGAGTATGGTGGCACATGCCTGTAATCCCAGCTAGTTGGGAGACTGAGGCAGGAGAATCGCTTGAACCTGGGAGGTGGAGGTTGCAGTGAGCTGAGATCAAGATCATGCCATTGCACGCCAGCCTGGGCAACAAGAGTGAAACTCTGTCTCAAAAAAACAAAAATAACTGGGCATGGTAGCACGCATGTGTGCTCCCAGTTATGTGGGAGGCTGAGATGGGAAGATTGCTTAAGCCCAGGAGTTTGAGGGTGCAGTAACCAGAGATTGTGCCACTGCACTCAGCCTGCATGGCATATCTTTTTTTAAGAAAAAAAGAAAAAAAAAAAGGAAACCAAAGCCCAGATTATCTAGGTCATCAGGGCCATCTGGTGAGTTGCCAGAGGGCAGAAGTCACTGTCTTGTTCCTAGCACCTGACTTAAGACACAAAGTTTATGAAGTAAGCAAGCGAACAGCCAGAAGTCTCCAGACTGGGGCTCCACGCCAGGCCTATGGAGCTAGAGCCCTTCCCCCCAGCTAGAAGGAACGCCCCAATGAACAGAAGAGGCTGACAGCCAGAGTGAAAAACTTTATTATTAACAGGCGACAACACGAAAGCAAATGAATACCCTTAGAACATGGACAGCATCTCCCCCAGCAGCAGGCAGGGGAAAGGAGGCAGGAGGGGTAGGCCTAGGGTGTTCCCTAGGAAAGGGCCAGGTTCCCTCCATCCAGCTGGAGGCACTGAGACGGCCTCATTCAGGGAAGTCCAGGATGGCAGCTGAGGGCAGCAGGTTGAGCAGCCAAAGCCCAGGCCTAGTGGATAAACAGGGTCCAAAATGTGACCTTTCTAGGCTGATATCACCACGGGGGCGTCATGGGCTGAGGATTCTGCAGATAGGACATCACCACGGCAGAGATGGACAGCCTGAGACAGGAGAGAGGTGTCAGTCCAGGATGGGCAGGCTGGAGTCCCCCCACCCCTTACTCAAGAGTCACTCGTTCTCTAGGCCAAGTCTCACATGAAGCTACTCATCATTTGCTTCGTGTCCTCCGAGCTCCGAGAGTTGGCAAAGCTGATGAAGGAGCAGTAGACAGCGACCCAAGCACACCACTTCAGCTGGGGAAAGGTAGGTGGGTGGGCAGGTCAGTGAAAGGCACAACAATGAGTCCCGAAGCCACCTTTCCAGACACCAGTTCATGCCCACTGATTCCATCTGATGCAGCTGGGACCTTGCCCCCCGGAACTCCTCAGTCCCACCTGCTCATGGCATACTCCAGATACATGGTTTCTAGTCCTACTGCCTGGACTGCGTCTCTCAGGGCCAAGACTCTGACATCCCACATGCTTAAGACCCTGCCCCTTTCCACGAGTCCCCTCCAAGTTGCTTCAAAGCCTGGCCCCACCCGCAGACCAATCTGCCACATCCCCGCCCTGACCCGAATTCTTGACTTCACCGAAGACTGGGGCTTTCTTGGCCCAGCGTCATCCCAGCCCCACTCCCGGCCGATCTCAGGTCCTGCCTCATCAGCAATGACAAGACGCCCGGCTTCATTCCAAACCCGCCCCTGGGCCTCGTTCTCAGGTCCAACTACACCCATAGAAGCTCAATCCCGCCCACCTTAAGCATGAGGCCGCACATGCTGAAGATCATGCCCAGCAGGTTCATGTAGTCCGGCGTCGGGTCGTCCAAGGCCGGGTTACATTCGCTGGGCGGGGGCTTGTACCTGCGACAGGCTCGAGGGTCAGGGGCGCTCAGGTCCTGTCCCCGGGATAGACAGACGCTTCCCAGGGCCCCGATCCACACCCCCAACCCGAACCCGTGGCCACGACGCTGGCGTCCTCACCTAAGCACTTTGTTCGGCCTCCGTGGGTCCGACATATTGTTAGTAGACATAGCGAGTCGAAGGCCAGGTCACGCCTCTTCCGCTGCAGAAATTGCAGCTTCCGGCGTGCAAGCTGAGGGCGGATTTTAGAGTAACACCCGAGGCCCTCACATTTCCGCTCCTCATGACAGAGGCTTGGACTCCTCCTACCCAGAGAACGGAAATTTAGGAGAATCCAGAAGTCTTCCTTGCAAAGGGGAAATGGGGAAAAGAACCTGAAATCGGGCTTCAATAGTTCCAACAAGAGCACCCAAATGCCAAAATGATGAACCCGGAAGTGATAAACAGGAAGTAGGTCAGGAAGAACAATAATAAGGTTACACCCAAGCGTGGGTTTCGAAGGCGCGGAATCTTCCTTACAGACCGATTTAAGGCGGCGAGGAAGGGGTCCTGGGACCATGGCTTTCCCTGAGCCAAAGCCGCGGCCTCCGGAGCTGCCGCAGAAACGGTTGAAGACGCTGGACTGCGGGCAAGGGGCGGTGCGAGCCGTACGATTTAATGGTGAGCGCCTTAGTCTTCATTCCGGGTCCTCCTCCCGCCTCCTGAGGTCGGCGGCCCAGTAACCCCCGCCTGGTGTTCCCCAGTGGATGGCAATTACTGCCTGACGTGCGGCAGTGACAAGACCCTGAAGCTATGGAACCCGCTTCGGGGGACGCTGCTGCGGACGTACAGCGGCCACGGCTACGAGGTGCTGGATGCGGCCGGGTGAGCCGGGGGCCAGGCTGGGATGGGAGCGCTGAGGCTGGGATCCGAGGTCGATGCTGATCTTCCTCCTCCTGTACTGCAGCTCCTTTGACAACAGCAGTCTCTGCTCCGGCGGCGGGGACAAGGCGGTAGTTCTGTGGGATGTGGCATCAGGACAGGTCGTGCGCAAATTCCGGGGCCATGCAGGGGTGAGTGAAAGCCTGGAGACCCTCATTCGAGCGGAGGGGACCCGTATTAGCGCATAGGTGGTGATGAGGCCACCCCCATTACACCGTAAGGATCCCTTCCCCAGATGACGATCCCCCGCTCCGCATGCCAGGCTAGGCAGTCACCAACCCCTGTCCTTGCTGTTCCCCCAAAACCTTTCACCTCCCCTTCTAACCTTTGCCCTTGCTTTAACCGACACTGGGAACCCTGCCTTTATCCCAGTCCTCCAAAGTCCAGCCTCCTCTGAGTGGCAATAACTTTCTCAGAAGGTGAACACGGTGCAGTTTAATGAAGAGGCCACAGTTATCCTGTCCGGTGAGTCTGGGACCTATGCAGGGGGGTCCAGGATGCTGCCCTTCCCCTCCAAACCTGACCTCACCATCATGCTGGCCTCACAGGCTCTATTGATTCCAGTATCCGCTGTTGGGATTGCCGCTCACGGAGGCCTGAGCCCGTGCAGACGCTGGATGAGGCCAGAGATGGCGTGTCCAGTGTGAAGGTGTCAGACCACGAGGTCCTGGCAGGGTGAGTGGAGCCAGGACCTGGTCTCAGCCGAGGTGCTACTGGGAATCATAGCTGCCCCCATGCTCAGATTAAAACCTACTCTCAGCTGGGCACAGTGGCACACAGCTGTAGTCTCAGCTACTTGGGAGGCTGAGGTGGAAGGATCACTTGAGCCCAAGAGTTTGAGGGACCACTGCACTCCATGCTGGGTGAAAGTGAGACTGTCTGAAAAATAAAATCATCATCAAGCCGGGCATGGTGGCTCACACCTATAATCCCAGCACTTTTGGAGGCCGAGGAGGGCAGATCACTTGAGGTCAGGAGTTTGAGACCAGCCTGGCCAACATAGTGAAATCCCGTCTCTACTAAAAATAAAAAAATTAGCCGGGTGTGGTGATGGGAGCCTGTAATCCCAGCTACTTGGGAGGCTGAGGCAGGAGAATCACCTGAACCCGGGAGTTGGAGGTTGCAATGAGCCGAGATTGTGCCTCTGCACTCCAGCCTGGGCAACAGAGTGAGACTCCGTCTCAAAAAAAAAAAAAAAAGATAAAATGAAACGATTTAAAAAATTAAATAAAAATAGACCGGGTGCGGTGGCTCACGCCTGTAATCCCAACACTTTGGGAGGCTGAGGCAGGCGGATCCTGAGGTCAGGAGATCGAGACCATTCTGGCTAACACGCTGAAACCCTGTCTCTACTAAAAAATCAAAAAATTAGCTGGGCGTAGTGGCAGGTGCCTGTAGTCCCAGCTACTCGGGATGCTGAGGCAGGAGAATGGCGTGAACCCGGGAGGCAGAGCTTGCAGTGAGCCAAGATTGCACCGCTACACTCCAGCCTGGGCATCAGAGCGAGACTTCGTCTCAAAAATAAACAAAATAAATTTTAAAAAATGATCATAAGGAAATTTTTTTTTTTTTTTTTTTTTTTTTTTAAGATAGAGTCTCTGTCGCCAGGCTGGAGTACAGCAACGTGATCTTGGCTCACTGCAACCTCCAACTCCCGGGTTCAGGCAATTCTCCTGCCTCAGCCTCCTGAGTAGCTGGGACTACAGGCATATGCCACCACGCCTAGCTAATTTTTGTATTTTTAGTAGAGACGGGGTTTCACCATGTTGGCCAGGAGGGTCTCCATCTCTTGACCTTGTGATCCGCCTGCCTCGGCCTCCTAAAGTGCTGGAATTACAGGCGTGAGCCACCGCGCCCGGCCGAAATAATATATTTTCTATTCATTAAGTGGAAGTGAAGAGATCATCATAAAGATCTTCACATTGAGAAGGCGGAGGAGAAGGAGGAGGAGGGGTTGGTCTTGGTGTCTCAGGGCTGATAGAGGCAGAAGAAAATCCACATATAAGTGGACTCCTTCAGTTCAAACCATGTTGTTCATGGATCAACTGTACTTTGAAAAGTGCTCCCTCTGGTGGCTGTGGGGGTGCAGGGAGACCAGAGCAGTCTAGATGGTGGTGCTGGGTAGTGGGGAAAGTGGTGGGACTGAGTACTGAGGAGGAGGAGCTGGAGAATACAGAAGGGGGAATTGGGCCAGGTGGGGTGGCTCATGCCTGTAATCCCAGCACTTTGGGAGGCTAAGGCGGGCGGATCACCTGAGGTTGGGAGTTCAACACCAGCCTGACCAACATGGAGAAACCCTGTCTCTACTAAAAATACAAAATTAGCAGGGCATGGTGGCGCATGCCTGTAATCCCATCTACTCAGGAGGCTGAGGCAGGAGAATCGTTTGAACCTGGGAGGCAGAGGTTGCAGTGAGCCGAGATCAGGCCATTGCACTCCAGCCTGGGCAACAAGAGCAAAACTCTCTCGGAAAAAAAAAAAAAAAGAAAAGGGAGAATCGGAAGGTCGCCAAGGGTTTGGAAAAGGGGTGTGGGTCTTGGAAACGATGCAGTAGGACCTGACTGGCCCTGGGCCTGAGTCTCAAGGCCAGAGCTTCAGAATTCCACTCCTGTGCACTGGAAGAGCAGGCCCAGCGGGCTGGGAAGGCACAGGGCTGCCTGGAGCCATGGAGCCTAGTCAAGGCTCCCGCTGGATCTACCCTCTCCCGCAGCTCCGTGGACGGCCGCATGAGACGCTATGACCTGAGGATGGGCCAGCTCTTCTCAGACTACGTGGGCAGTGAGTGTGGCCGGAGATGTGAGACAGGCAGGGAAGATGGGGGGCCAGCCAGGGGCACCCCAGCCTCACTCACCTATCCGTCCCTCCTCCAAGGCCCCATCACCTGCACCTGCTTCAGCCGGGACGGGCAGTGCACCCTGGTGTCCAGTCTGGACTCCACATTGCGGCTCCTGGACAAAGACACAGGGGAGCTGCTGGGCGAGTGAGTCCTTGTGGTGGTGGGGATCTCTTCCCTCCTCTCCCACCTCTGGAGAGGACCAAGCCCCCCGATCCTGTCCACCCTTAGGTACAAGGGCCATAAGAACCAGGAGTACAAGCTGGACTGCTGCCTAAGCGAGCGTGACACACATGTGGTCAGCTGCTCTGAGGACGGGAAGGTGTTCTTCTGGGACCTGGTGGAGGTGAGGTGCCCCCAGCCCTATTTCATACCTGAAGGCTAGGATCTTCTTTTTTCTTTTTTGAGACAAGTCTTGCTCTGTCGCCCAGGCTAGAGTGCGGTGGCCCGATCTTGGCTCACTATAAACTCCGCCTCCCAAATTCAAGCGATTCTTCTGCCTCAGCCTTCTGAGTAGTTGGGATTGTAGGTGCATGCCACCATGCCCAGCTAATTTGTGTATTTTTAGTAGAGACAGGGTTTCACCATGTTGG
Organism: Mandrillus leucophaeus; assembly: GCF_000951045.1. Classification (NCBI taxonomy): domain Eukaryota; kingdom Metazoa; phylum Chordata; class Mammalia; order Primates; family Cercopithecidae; genus Mandrillus; species Mandrillus leucophaeus. The sequence goes on along the minus strand of NW_012104954.1, from coordinate 947,371 downwards.
TCAGGCTGGTCTTGAACTCCTGACCTCATGATCCGCCCACCTCAGCCTTCCACGCCTGGCCCTTTTTCCTTTTTTTGAGATGGAGTCTCATGCTGTTGCCCAGGCTGGAATGTGGTGGCGCCATCTCAGCTTACTGCAACCTCTGTCCCCCAGGGTTCAGGTGATTCTCATGTCTCAGCCTCCCGAGTAGCTGGGATTACAGGCCCCCACCACCACACCTGGCTAATTTTTGTATTTTTAGTACAGACAGGGTTTCACCATGTTGGCCAGGCTGGTCTCAAACTCCTGACCTCAAGTGATCCACCCGCCTCGACCTCCCAGAGTGCTGAGATTACAGGCCTGAGCCACCGTGCCCAGCTTGGGCTAGATGAGAAGGTGAGGCAGGAAGGGCATTCCAGGCAAAGGGAACAGCATATGTTGTGTAGAGGTGTGGCCAGCGCATGCGTCAGTCAGGAAACAAAGGCTTCAGGGTGGCAGCAGCTGCGGCAAGATCCAGGTTAGGCTGGGCCACAGATGCCAGGCCGAGCAACTAGCACTGACCCCTGGGCAAGGGGGAGCCGACGGCCATGTCTAACCCTGGGTGAGACAGGGCTGTAGTCATTCAAGAAACTGGAGCTACATCTGAGCATCCCTGTGCATGTTTTCAAGCCCTGAGCCCTGTCCTTGACATGTCCCAGCCTGGTGGGGAGTTAGGCCAGAAATAGACCATCCTGGTGTAGTGGGGTCAGAACTGGGGGAATCTCGGCCAAGGAGACATCAGCGCTGGGCTTGGCCAGGGGAACTAAGGCCCGTAAGAGGATGGAGGGAACCGGAGGCCCCTGGACTTGGCAGACAAGCTCTTGCTTTAGGAACTAAGATAGCAAGAATGTTCCACCTATTTCTTGTGGGCCCAGTAGAACAGAAGTTGCATTGGAGGGCAGACACATCAAGGGACATTTTCAAGGTGGAAAGAGGAACCATGGCTTGCTTGAGGAACTGTTTGCATTGATGGTGACCAGGGGAAGTGGGGATCATGGGTGCTGCCAAGTGGACAGGATGGAGCCCAGCTTGTGGCAGGAAACACGCAAGCTGCGAGCAAGGCATGCTCCAAGCATGGTAGTGGCAGAAAATCAGCAGTCTCTGGACACAGTCTAGAAGCAGAGCCAAGAGGAATGACTGATAGAGGAACGTGTGGTACAAGAAAAAGACTCCCGGCCAGGAGCAGTGACTCACGCCTGTAATCCCAGCACTTTGGGAGGCCGAGGGGGGTGGATCCATGAGGTCAGGAGATAAAGATCATCCTGGCCAACATGGTGAAACCCCGTCTGTACTAAAAATACAAAAATTAGCTGGGCATGGTTGTGTGTGCCTGTAATCCCAGCTATCGGGAGGCTGAGGCAGGAGAACCCCTTGAACCAGGGAGTTGGAGGTTGCAGTGAGCCGAGATCGCACCACTGCACTCCAGCCTGTCAACAGAGCGAGACTGTCTCAAAAAAAAAAAGAAAAGAAAAAGGCTCCCAAAGCCAGGCGCGGTGGCTCACACCTGTAATCCCAGCACTTTGGGAGGCCAAAGCAGGAGGATCACTTGAGGCCAGGAGTTCCAGACCAGCCTGGTCAACATGGTAAGACCCCATCTCTGTTATTTTAAAAAATGAAAAGTCAATAAAAGAGGCTCCCAAGACATGCAGCCTGAACACCTGGTAGGACAGAGCTACTGTGGGTCTCAGTCTGGGGTAGGTTCATTTTGCAGTGTCCGGGAGGCAATTAGAGGCAGGTGGCTGAAGGTCAGGCGAGAGGTGACTGAGAGCTTCAGGCAGGACTGAGATGGGGGGTGCCCAGGGACCTCAGGAACGAGGGGACAGCCCAGCCACAAATAACCACTCCCTACCCCTTGCTCCACAGGGTGCCCTGGCTCTGGCCCTGTCTGTGGGTCGTGGCGTGGTGCAGTCACTGGCCTACCACCCCACGGAGCCCTGCCTGCTGACCGCCATGGGGGGCAGCGTCCAGTGCTGGCGGGAAGAGACCTATGAGGCAGAGGATGGAGCAGGCTGAAGCCGGGGACCCACCAACAGGACTACGGACCGAGACACAGATGCGGAAGGACTGCAGAGACCATTTTATTCTAGAGACGTGGCTGACCAAAAAGTAGGGGAGGGGCTGGGTCTGCAAATTAATAAATAGAGGAGGGGGTAAGACCTTGGGACAGCAGCTGCTCAGTCCTCGTTCTTCTCATGCATGAAGGCATCTATCTTCTGGGCAAAGGTTTCAGCCACGAGCAGGGGGAAGACCAGGGAAGCGTCGGCATAGACCTGGGTAGGGGGGGAACTGGGTAAGCCATAGGTCCCACGCCCAAGGTCCCGAAGACCCTGTGCCCCACCCTGTCAGCCCTTACCTTGACGGGCTGTGCATCCACCCGGATCTTGCCCCAGGAGACAGCCTCGTCTGGTCGGGCACCCGAGTCGGAGCCATCAAACTCCTGGGCTGTGTTGATGTAGACAGCATAGTCGGCCCCGTTCCGCTGTGGGGAGAGGAGGGGCACGGCGGGCCCAGTTAGCCAGTCACAGGAGACAGACACAGAGGGAGGACACCATAGCCAAACAGGCTGAGAGGTGTGTCCCAGATGAAGGAAGCCCTTTGCAGACCCTCGCTCCCAGACAGGGCCCATGTCAATGTCTGGGGTCACTAGAGCTGCTGGGCAACAACGGCCCGTGTTTCCCCAGACCCAGCAGCCAGGTGTCAACAACCCTGCCCCATCGGCAAGGCAGGAGCTGCCAGCAACTGTATCCTCAGAAGCCCTCCAAATCCAACCACCTCCCGCCTCCACGGGGCCCATCCTGATCCCTGCATGGTCACCACCGTCCTGGACTGGAGTTTTTACTCACCCGCCACCATCTGTTCACCACATGGCCACCAGGGGGAGCATGGGAACCCTAGTCAAGTCCTCTCCCACCTCCCTCAGGGCAAAGACCAAAGCCGCGCCTCAGCCCACAGGGCCCAGCAGACTCGCTGCATCACCTCCTGGCCTTCACCACTCCACTTTCCCTCACCAGGTTCCCAGCTGTTCCGGGATTACTTCAGGCACCCCAGAGCCTTTACACTGGCTGTTCCCTCTCCTGGGAACTTTGCAATCCAGAAGCTCAATCCTACCACAGCAGCTGCAACTCCTGGCACGGGAGACAACCACATGGCTCCTGGGAGATGCCTCCCCAAACCCCTGCTCCCAGCTCATACTTCCAGAAGCCTCCTTCCAAAACCCCTTGTTAGACAGAACCCCTTTCTCTTATCCCATCATCTAGTATGCTCCATAGCAATGACTGCCCCGACATAGATGTCACTTGTTTGCTATCTCCCCTACTAGAACATCAGTCCCAGGGGAGGAGGGATCCTGGTTTGTCTAGTTCATGCTGTCTCCCCAGCGCATGGCATAGGCCGAGCACACAGCACGTCTGCACAGTGGGCCAAAGCACCACCCCCACTCACCATGAGGTTGGCATTGGCGATGTGGTGCTTGACCACGCCCCCGCCCAGAATGATCATCCCAGTGCCCTTGGCAAAGATGGCCTGCGTGTTGATGAGCCTCAGGTCTGGGGAAAGAGGGTCTAAGTCAGGCCTTGGACTCAGCCGGCCCTCCTTCCCGTCTCCTCTGTGGCCCCAGCGCCTCACCCTCAACGATGTCCAGGACCAGGCCTGGGTTCTTGTAGGAATGGAAGAAGATCATGTCGCCCAGCGAGCCGTCTGTAAGTGCGGGACTAAACACAGGGATGTGGTTCTGCAGAGAACATAACAGGACAGTGGCTGGAGCTCAGAGCCTTGTCCCCATGCTGGCTGCATCACTCTCTGACTGTGGGCGGGGTGCCTAATTTATCTAGGACTGTTTCCTCAATTATAAAATAAGCGTAACAGTAACACCTCTCACAGATGAGGCCTATATGAGAAAACCCACAGAAAATACTTAGGATAGTGCCCAGCACGTAAAGAACCAGCCTATTCTTAGCTTGCTGAGCTGTTTCTTTCTCTTTTTTTTTTCCTGAGATGGGAGTTTCACTTGTTGCCCTGGCTGAAGTGCAATAGCACAATCTTGACTCACTGCAACCTCTGCCTCCTGGGTTCCAGTGATTCCCCTGCTTCAGCCTCCGGAGTAGCCAGGATTACAGGCATGTGCCACCACACTCAGCTAATTTTGCTTTTTTTTTTTTTTTTAGTAAAGATGGGGTTTCACCATGTTGGCCGGGCTGGTCTTGAACTCCTGACTTCAGGTGATCCACCACTTCGGTCTCCCAAAGTACTGGGATTACAAGCATGAGCCACTGTGCCCGGCCCTCTATCTCTTTTCTAAAGAGCCAGCTTGTGGCCGGGCGCGATGGCTTGCGCCTATAATCCCAGCACTTTGGGAGGCCGAGGCGGGTGGATCGCCTGAGGTTGGGAGCTCGAGACCAGCCTGACCAACATGGAGAAACCCCGTCTCTACAAAAAATGCAAAATTAGCCAGGCGTGGTGGCACATGCCTGTAATCCCAGCTACTTGGGAACTTGGGAGGCTGAAGCAGGAGAAATGCTTGAACCCAGGAGGTAGAGGTTGCTGTGAGCCAAGATCGCACCATTGAACTCCAGCCTGGCCAACAAGAGTGAAACTGTTTTTAAAAAAAAAAAAAAGAGCCAGCTTGTACAACATGGTGAGTCCCCATCTCTACAAAAAAAATTAGCCAGGCATGGTGGCAAGCACCTGTAGTCCCAGCTACTCAGCAGGCTGAGGCAGGAGAATCGATTGAGCCCAGAAGCTCAAGACAGCAGTGAGTCATTATTGTGCCATTGCACTCCTGCCTGGGCAACAGAGTGAGACCCTGTCTCGTAAAAAAGAAAGAATAGGTAGGCTGGGTGTGGTGGCTCACATCTGTAATCCCAGTACTTTGGGAGGCCAAGGCGGGCAGATCACTTGAGGTCAGGAGTTCAACACCAGCCTGGCCAACATGGTGAACCTCCATCTGTACAAAAATACAAAAATTAGCTGGGCATGATGGTGGGCGCATGTAATCCCAGCTACTCAGTAGGCTGAGGCGGGAGAATCACTTTAACCTGGGAGGCGGAGGTTGCAGTGAGCTGAAATCATACCATTGCACTCCAGCCTGGGTGACAGAGTAAGACTCTGTCTCAAAAAAAAAAAAAAAAAAAAAGGGCTGGGCACAGTGGCTCACGCCTTTAATCCCAGCACTTTGGGAGGCCGAGGTAGGCCGGGGTGGGCGGATCACAAGGTCAGGAGACCAGCCTGGCTAACACAGTCAAACGCCATCTCTACTGAAAATACAAAAGATTAGCTGGGCGTGTCGGCGGACACCCGTAGTCCCAGCTACTTGGGAGACTGAGGCAGGAGAATGGCATAAACCCAGGAGGCGGAGCTTGCAGAGAGCCAAGATTGCCACTGCACTCCAGCCTGGGCAACACAGCGAGACTCCGTCTCAAAAAAAAAAAAGGGTAGGCAGCCTTTTTCTTTTTTTCCAGATTCTCATTCTCTAATTAAAGGGAGTGGCTATCTCTTATTTTATAGCCTCTGGGAGTGTGGGACCCAGAGCCAGGCCCCAGGGGAGTCGCTAAGTGCTGCCCCTACTGTTCCAGAGATAGTCTGGGAGGAGCATAAGGATGCTGAGGCCCCACTAGTTATCTGTGTGACTTGGGACAAAATTACCTAGCCTGGCCAGGCACAGTGGCTCATGCCTCTAATCCCAGCACTTTGGGAGGCCAAGGTGGGAGGATTGCCTGAGGCCAGGAGTTCAAGACCAGCCTGGGCAACATACGGAGCCCCCCCGCCCCATCTCTACAAAACAATTTTAAAATTAGCTGGTCATGGTGGCATGTGCCTGTGGTCCCAGCTACTCGAGAGGCTGAGGTGGGAGGACTGCTTGGCCCCAGGAGGTTGAGGCTGCAGTGAGCTGTGATCACATCACTGCACTCCAGCCTAGGTGACAGAGCCAGATCCTGTCTCAAAAAAAAAAAAAAAAAAAAAATTTACCATGCCTATCTGTGTTTGAGTGTCCTCATCTAAGCGTGAGGATGCTGAGAATAACAGTGGTGAATCCCCAGGTGGCTGGCAAGATGAAGTAACACATGTCAAAGTCTGGCGACTTTGCCCCCGCTTAGGTCCTCACCTTCTGGGCCCAGTAATACACGGACTCTGGGTTGTTGATCTCCTTGCCCAGCCGGGCGATCATCTTAGAAGGCGTCCACTTTACACCCTAGGAGAGGATGTGAGCTTCAGGCCATGCCTCCCCTGACTCCCACTGGACTGGCCCCTCCAGGTTGCCCCAGCCCCACCTCTGTGTTCTGCTCCAGCACCATCTGGTCCAGAATGGGCATCAGCCAGTCCTCAAACTTGCAGTAATTGTCATTGGGCACCAGCAGGTTTCCGATCCTGAGGACAGGAAGCATGTGGGCATCAGGCCCCAGGACCCTTGGTCCAGCTCCCCTGCCCAGCACCACTCAGGGTTCTCACCTATTGATTCCGTTCTCCCGGAGCTCCTTCCCCCTGAGGCTAAACTCGCCCAAGTATGTGGGCGCCAGGCACTTGATGAGGTCCTCCTCCACGCCGCCAGCTGTGGTCACCAATACATCCACCTGCAGCCACAGGGCAGTGAAGTTGGCCCAAGAAGGAAGCCCCGGCCCTCATTCTGGGCAGGACTTCTAACCTCATCCTTGTCCAGTGACTCCTACCAGGGAGCTCTGCTACAAAACAAAACTCGATTCTGTTCTTCTGCTTATAACAGACCCCTATCTCCCCATCTCACTTAAACGATCAATAACTGCATCGCCCATTGACCCAGAGGCCAAGGCCACGGCCCCACCAGGTCCCCACCATGTTGTGCTGCACAAGGTAGCGAATGGTCTCACGGATGCCTGAACTGATGAGGTTGGATGTATATCCCAGGAAAATGGTGCAGCCGGTAAGTGGGCGGCGGCTCTGGGTCAGGTCTGCATGCTGGTCTTCATCCTGTGACAGTGGTTCCAGCTTCTTCTCGATCTGAGAGTAAGAGCCAGGTCGAGTTAAGCACTGGCATTAAATCCCAGACCCAGGACTCCAGGTGGGCTCCAGAAACAGACTTCACCCCAGGCCCTGCACAGTCAGGGATACAGGACCAGTTCTACAGGGGACCAAGGTACATCTCCTGGGCAAACTCTGCCCCTTCCCAGACCAGATCTCAGGACACGCGTTAAGGATTTGCCCCCACCCTTTTTTTTTTTAGACAGAGTTTCACTCTTGTTGCCCAGGCTAGAGTGCAATGGCGCAATTTTGGCTCACCGCAACCTCCGTCTCTCAGGTTCAAGCAATTCTCCTGCCTCAGCCTCCCAAGTAGCTGAGATTACAGGCATGCACCACCACGCCCGGCTAATTTTGTCTTTTTAGTAGAGACGTGGTTTCTCCATGTTGGTCAGGCTGGTCTCGA
>NW_012104954.1:936246-936945 GCF_000951045.1 Mandrillus leucophaeus | reverse complement strand
GGCCTGCTGTTGTTTGATAGGGTCTCACTCTGTCACCAGGCTGGAGTGCTGTGACGCGATCTCGGCCCACTGCAATCTCCGACTCTGGAACTCAGGTCATCTTCCCACCCCAGCATCCCGACAAGCTGGGACTACAGGTGTGTACCACCGTCCCCAGGTAATTTTTTTTATAAGGATCACTTCTTAAGCGTCACCCATGGACAGGATTTCCATCACCAGGCAGTGTTAGATACAGTTCCAGCCTTCCTCAGCCACTTTTGTCCAATGGGATAGTGAGCCCAGTTCGTGCCCTCACAAGTCTCCAAAGCCTTCACATGCTGCATAACGTTTTGTTCTTCCTTTATAGCTGCAGCTATCACCTCCACCTCCTCTGGGAAGCCTTCCCTGAACTTCCACTGGGTCAGTGGCCTCTTCTGGGACCCAGGGCTGCCATCTCTTTCCCACCAGCAAGACTGTGAGACCCTCAATGTCGTCTGCACCTCAAACACACCCTCCTAACAGTGCATACGGTCAACAGGATTATTCACTCACTCTACAATTCATGCAGTCTATTCTCTATGGTGGACTCTGTGTTAGGCACTAAGGATTTAGTGGTGAACAAGACCAAGATGTGGACCCTGCCCTACTGGAGCTCACAATCTGATTGGGAAGATAGAAAGCTAACAATGGTGAGTACAATCAGCTTTTTTTTTTTTTTTT
>NW_012104954.1:932285-934166 GCF_000951045.1 Mandrillus leucophaeus | reverse complement strand
TCCCAAAATGCTGGGATTACAGGCATAAGCCACCGCGCCCAGCCAGCCCCCACCTTTTTAGGAATCAGAGAGCATCTCCTTTCAGATCCGGTCCCTTCCCCGCTGGGAAAAGCAAATCTAAATTCAATCACCGCCCAGACTTAGGCTCCTCCTCCCAAATCCTCCCTTAACTTGTATAGCCTCAGGCTCCGCCCATTCCAGAAAGCTTTAAATTTACCTGGAACCCGCTCCCACACCGAGAATCAGTCCTTCCCTCCTCGGGCTACCGTACTACCCTGTAACTACTACAGTGCAAAATCCCCTTCCCAGGACAGAAACTCCCGCCCAGAATAGGTCCCGCCTTCCTCCAACTATTGGGCCGCTCAAATAAAAGACACATCCCCTCCACTGGAAGCCCTGCCCCCGTCTAGTACCGCACTGGTTCTACAAGCCACGCCCCTCCGCGTCCCTAGAAGTCCCGCCCCCGTCCTCACCATGGCATTGACTTGCTGTACAGCGCGCCCGAAGTTGGTGGCCTGGAAGCCGGTGGTGCCGAAGGCTTTCAGCAGCGCGCGGTAATCCACACCGCGGTTGAAGTCGTAGCCCCGAACCTGGGTGCTTTCGGGCGGCAACGTCGAGCTGTGCTTTAGCACGGCGGCCAGCGCCGCCGCTGGCGCCTCCCGTTCCGGGGAACCTTCCATGCGCCTGTAGCCAGCTCTCGAGTCAGAGCGGCCCCTAGCCGGGCTTACGGCGGCCCAGAAACGCGTTAATCCCCGACGCGCGCGTCTCGCAGGAGCACAGGAAGTAGGGAATGCGTTTTTGGAAGAAAGACCGGAAGTTGATTTATCACGTGACCATTTTTAGGCCCTGTAAATCTGGTCGCCGCCATCTTTGCGCATGTGTTCCGTAATACGGAAGCCGCGAGGAGCCTTTAGGTCTTGTCTTTTTCTTTTTTCTTTCTTTCTTTTCTCTTTCTTCTTTCTTTCTCTTTCTTTCTTTCTTTCTTTCTTTTCTTTGTTTCTTTCTTCTTTCTTTCCTTCCTTCCTTCCTTTTCTTTCCTTCCTTTTCTTTCCTTTCTTTCTTTCCTTTTCCCTCTCTCCCTCCCTCCCTCCCGTCCTCCTTCCTTCCTTCCTTTCTTCTTTCATTGGATACAGGGTTTCACTCTTGTCGCCCAGGCTGGAGTGCAACTGCGCGATCTCAGCTCACTGCAACCTCCACCTTCCGGGTTCAAGCGATTCTCCTTCCTCAGCCTCCCAAGTAGCTGGGACTACAGGCATACACCACCACGCGCGGCTAATTTTGTATTTTTAGTAGAGACAGGGTTTCTCTTTGTTGGTCAGACTGGTCTCGAACTTCCGACCTCAGGTGATCCGCCCGCCTCGGCCTCCCAAAGTGCTGGGATTACAGACGTGAGCCACCGCGCCAGGCCTTTACGCCTTTTCATGTGTTCCCGACTTCGCATGAAGATTCTTTTTTATTTGTATTATTTATTTAATTTATTTTTGAGACAGAGTTATGCTCTTGTTGCGCAGGCTGGAGTGCAGTGTTGCAATCTCGGCTCACGGCAAACCCTGCTCCCCTAGTTCAAGCGATTCTCCTGCCTCAGCCTCCCGAGTTGCTGGGATCATAGGCACCCACCACCACGCCTGGCTAATTTTTGTATTTTCAGTAGAGACGGCATTTCACCATGTTGACAAGGCTGGTTCTGACCTCACGTGATCCGTCCGCCTCGGCCTTCCAAAGTGCTGGGATTACAGGCATGAGCCACTGCCCCCAGCCAAGATTTTAATGCCGCCTGCTGGAGACCCACCGCTTTGCCAGCGCTCGCCCATTCGTTTCTATTCTGTCCCCTCGGGAGGAGACGCTGGTTTTGTTGTTGTTACCTTTTTTTTTTTTTTTTTT
>NW_012104954.1:928306-931248 GCF_000951045.1 Mandrillus leucophaeus | reverse complement strand
TAACAGTGCATACGGTCAACAGGATTATTCACTCACTCTACAATTCATGCAGTCTATTCTCTATGGTGGACTCTGTGTTAGGCACTAAGGATTTAGTGGTGAACAAGACCAAGATGTGGACCCTGCCCTACTGGAGCTCACAATCTGATTGGGAAGATAGAAAGCTAACAATGGTGAGTACAATCAGCTTTTTTTTTTTTTTTTTTGAGGCGGAGTTTCACTCTCGTTGCCCAGGCTGGAGTGCAATGGCACGATCTCAACTCACTGTAACCTCTGCCTCCCGGTTTTTCAAGTGATTCTCTTGCCTCAGCCTCCCAGGTAGCTGGGATTACAGGCATGCACCATCACGCCTGGCTAATTCTTGTATTTTTAGTAGAGACAGGGTTTTACTATGTTGTTCAGGCTGGTCTCGAACTCCTGACATCAGGTGATCCACCTGCCTCGGCCTCCCAAAGTGCTAGGATTACAGGTGTGAGCCACCGCGCCCAGTGCAATCAGGATTTAAACAGGATGATTTGAGTCTTTAGGTGGAGGAGTTGGGTATTTTAGTTGGAGTGATGGGTGAAGAACGCCAAGGAGGTGAGATTTGAGCCAAAGCCAGAAGGCTGAGAAAATCTCCATATGTGAAGATGCAGGGAGGCCATTCCCTGCATGTGGGTAGACAGAACAGCAAAAGCCCTGAGGCTGGAATGAGCCTACCTTGTTGGAAGAGCCAGACATCCTCCTTGACATCCTCACTTGGATCTCAAAGTTGCCCCCTCAGTTCCCTCTCTACCTATCCCTGGTCTTTCTGCATCTCAGCAAATGGCCCCACCCTTCACTCATCCACTAGACTGAAAAATAGGGATTGGGGCTGGGCACGGTGGCTCACACCTGTAATCCCAGCACTTTGGGAGGCCAAGGCGGGCGGATCACCTGGGGTTAGGAGTTAGAGACCAGCCTGGTCAACATGGCAAAACCCCATCTCTACTAAAAAATACAAAAATTAGCCAGGTGTGGTGGCACACACCTGTAATCCCAGCTACTCAGGAGGCTGAGGCAGGAGAATCACTTGAACCCAGGAGGTGGAGGTTGCAGCGAGTCGAGATGGTGCCCCTGCACTCTAGTCTGGGCAACAGAGCAAAACTCCATCTCAAAAATAAATAAAAATTAAAAATGAGGAGTGGAGCTTGCTGTCTCCCCTTTTTGCACACCCCACATCCATCCTTCTCAGCATGTCTGCCAACCTCTACCTATAAAGTAGGTCCGAAATCCAGGTATTTTCTTTATCCTCATAGCCTACAAGGTGGCTTTGGTCTTCTTCAATCCATCTCCCACCTAACAGCTAAGATCAGAGAGCTTTTTTTTCCTTTTTTTTTTTTTTTTTGATGCAGGGTCTCACTCTATCACCAGGGCTAGAGCGCAACAGGACAATCACACCTCACCACAGCTTCAACCTCCTGGCCTCAAGTCATCCTCCCACTTCAGTCTCCCCAGTAGCTGGGACTACAGGCACATGCCACAGCTCCTTAACCATAAATCAAACATGTCACGGTTAAAACCTCCTAATGGTAGCTTCCCCCTGTGAGTAAAATTCAAGCTTCTCACAGTGGCCTTAAAGGGCGCCTCTCAACCTCCCTGCTTCCACCTCCCACCATGTTGGCCCTCCCTCCCTCTCTCCTATCCAGCTACATGGACCTCTTTGCTGTTCGTGGAACCCACCAAGCTCTTTTTTGTCCAAGTAGTCATGTACTTGCTGGTCCTCCTGCCTAGAACACCCCATTTCTCAGTTCCTTCTCCTTTGGGCCTAAGTTAAAATGTCACCTCCTCTGAGAGGCCTGCCCTGACCACTCCTCCCCCCTTTACCTTGATTTTATTCTTCTTTCATATTCTCTTTCAGATGTATGCTCTTTCACTGAGTACATTTTCTGCTGTCCATCCCTGCCTGACTAGAAAGGCAGCTCCATGAGGGCAGGGTTTTGTCTTGTTCCATTGCTCATTTTGGTTTTTTGCACAGTGCTGGGCACATATTAGAATCTCAGGTAGGGCAAGGCTCAGTGGCTTATGCCTATAATTCCTTTGGAAGGCCAAGGATCGTTTGAGGTCAGGAGTTCAAGACCAGCCTGGGCAACATAGTAAGAATCATCTCTACAAAAAGTTAAAAACATAAATTAGCAGGGCATGGTGGCTCACGCCTATAATTCTAGCTAATCAGGAGGCTGAGGTGAGAGGATCACCTGAGCCCAGGAGTTTGAAGTTACAGTGAGCTATGATTGTACCATTGCACTCCAGCCTGGACAGAGCGAGAACCTGGGCTTTAAAAAAAAAAGGCCAGGCATGATGGCTCACACCTGTAATCCCAGCACTTTGGGAGGCCAAAGCAGGTGGATCACCTGAGGTCGGGAGTTCAAGACCAGCCTGACCAACATGGTGAAACCTCGTCTCTACTAAAACTGCTAAAAATTAGCTGAGCATGGTGGGACATGCCTGTAATCCCAGCTACTCGAGAGGCTGAGGCAGGAGAATCACTTGAACCCAGAAGGCGGAGGGTGCAGTGAGCCGAAATCGCGCCATTGTACTCTAGCCAGGGCAACGAGCGAAACACCATCTCAAAAAAAAAAAAAAAATTAGCCGGGTGTGGTGGCTGGCATATGCCTGTAATCCCAGCTACTCAGGAGGCTGAGGCAGGAGAATCACTTGAGCCCGGGAGATGGAGGTTGAAAGTGAGCTGAGATCGCACCACTGCACTCCAGCCTGGGTAACAGAGCAAGACTCTCAAAAAAAAAAAAGAAGAAAAAAAGGCCGGACGCGGTGGCTCAAGCCTGTAATCCCAGCACTTTGGGAGGCCGAGACGGGCGGATCACGAGGCCAGGAGATCGAGACCATCCTGGCTAACACGGTGAAACCCCGTCTCTACTAAAAAAATACAAAAAACTAGCCGGGCGAGGTGGCGGGTGCCTGTA
>NW_012104954.1:921350-928256 GCF_000951045.1 Mandrillus leucophaeus | reverse complement strand
GCCTGTAGTCCCAGCTACTCGGGAGGCTGAGGCAGAATGACGTAAACCCGGGAGGCGGAGCTTGCAGCGAGCTGAGATCTGGCCACTGTACTCCAGCCCGGGCGACAGAGTGAGACTCCATCTCAAAAAAAAAAAGAGAGAGAATGAAGGTATTGGAGATTTGGGCCTGAGCAGTGGTGAGAGCAGGAGAGGCAAGGCTGCATGTCGGAGATGGCAGAGTCTGACAAAGCAGATGTGTTGGGAACAGTTAGCAGGAGATCCAGCAGGTCAAGGGGAGGCCAGGGCCTCTTCGCTCCCCCAGCCAAGGCACCCAGCCCACAGGGACCCAGGTGACACATGACACCAGGGCAGCCACAGGCCCTCCTGGGACAGGGACCCCCTCAGCTGAGGCAGCTGCTGCTGCTGCAGCTGGTGACATTTCACTCCATGAGAGTCCTGGCTTCAAAGTCTCTGCAGGGGTAGCAGAAGGAGAAAAGAGGTTTGGAGAGGACAGGCCGGATTGGGGAGGGAGCCAGAGCAGGGTGGCCGCCAGAGGACCAGGCAGCCAGAGGTGGCTTAGCCGAGGTGCGTGGGCCTCACAGGTCCAGGAGCAGCCACCCTCATCCTGCAGTCCCCAAGGAACATAGGAGGAGGTCCCCTAGGAGACTGAGGTTGGGCCTGCTGCCCACAGCCCTGCCCACTTTCCCCAGATGTCCAGCAAGGTGACCATCAGTGGTGACATTGGGCAGGCCTGCCAGGCAGTGGAGCAGCTCCGGATGAAGGTGGGCATCGACCGAGTGAAGGTGAGGGTCGGGGCCAGTGCAGAGTGGGAAGAGGTGGAAACACATGGGCCAGGGGACAGGTACATGCCCGTGTCTGATTTGACTGACCCAGTTGGTCTGCAGGTGTCCAAGGTGGCCGCCGATCTGCTGCAGTTCTGCACAGAGCAGGCCAAGAGCAACCCCTTCCTTGTAGGCATCCCAGCCGCCACGAACCCCTTCAAGGAGAAGAAGCCCTGTGCCATCCTATGAACCCAGGACAATGCCACCCTGTGGCCTGGGCAAACCAGGGGACCTCAATAAACATGAAGTGAATAATTCTCAGGGCATGGCTGAGCCTGGCTGAGATGGGAGACCAGAGGGACTTTGGGCTTGCAAGGGCCAGGTACACACCTGGCCCAGCCTCCCTCCCCGGCCTGACCCCAGGGTCACAGCCACAGCAGCACACACAGACCCTAGAGCCCCAGACGGAGAACACGCCATCCCCCTTGCCGTCCCCAGCACTCATGGGATAGCCTGAGCAGTTACCCTTTCAAATGGCCAGGATTTGAGTCATAATCTACACACCACACACATCACACATCACACACACACAAGTGACATCATAGACCCAGGTGACCATGATCCCCAGGAATCTCCCTCTTCAAATAAACACACAGCAACAGCTGACACGCACCCCCCAGCCCAGACTTGCTATCTCTCCCAGTCACTCCCACGAAGGCCCGCAGTCCCCCAACCCCAAGCAGACACAGGCAGAGCCCCAGCAGGCTAACCACACTCACACTTCAGGCCCAAGCACCAACATGTCAGGTTTATTTCTCCTTTGCTCTCACCTGAGAGCACGGCATCCAAATCATAACAAAACCAGGGCCCAAGAGCGGGGCGCGGCCCCCTGGCTGGGCCTGAACCCCAACTTCACCCTTCCCCCAGGCATAGGGCCCAGGCCAGGACCCTCACCCGAACGTGGCCAGGACTCCTTGTGCCCTAGGCCTGCGGGGCGGGGGCGGAGGCAGCACCAACATTGGGGATGGTCCCCCAAGAACAGAGGAGGAAGCCCAGCCTCCGGTAGGCAGTATCCACAGCCACGTCCACCTGCTCAGGCCGGCAGCCTCCAGACCTCTAGCGACACGTCCCCAGAGCCGGCCACCACGAGGTTGCCCTCAGCACAGACCTGGGACCAGGGAAGGACATGAGGAGTCAGGGACGATGGCGCTCTGGCCAGCTGGGCAGGGCATATGGGGCAGGACCTTACCCTATTGAGCGTACTGTCGTACTTTCGGGTGCAGATGGTCCTTGGTGGGTCTGTGGGCACGTGCACCTGGTGAGGGGCAATGGGCCAAGGTCAAGAGGTATGCCCCTGGCTGATGGGAGGTGGGGGAGGGGCAGGGACTGGGCAGGAGCCTCACCCGGATGGACCTGTCAGTGGATGTGGTGTACAAGGCTCCCACTGAGTACTGGATCCCAGTGATGGGAAAGCTGTGGCCCACGTCAAAGGACTGCGGGAAGGGGATCAGGAAACACTCAGGCGAGGCTCTCCCAAGGCCCACCCTCCCCCACACCACCAGGGGCTCAGGGGTAGGAAGGAGGCCCAGGGGGAGGAACAGGCAGGGGCAGGAGCTCCAGCAGACCCGGATAAGCTGTAAGCAGCCGTTGCGGTTGACGAAGACGTGCAGCAGGCCGTGGTTGTCACCAGCCCAGAGCTGGGGTTCCTGGTAGGACATGCAGAGCAGGTAAGAGTCCAGCTATGAGAGGGACAAGGGACAGGACAGCTCAGGCCGTGCTGGGCCTGCGACAGTCCCCATCTCTCCAGGCCCCTGGGGAGGGCCCACCTGCAGACGCTGCAGGACTCTGTTGGCTCGGCGGTCAACCACTACCAGGGTGCGGTCCTCGCTGCCTGAGATGATGTGCTGGTCATCCGCCATCAGGGCCAGCACGGGTCTGGAGTGTAGTTGCTGGCACTTCAACAGGGCTGGGCTGGCTTCATGGGTGATGGGCCGGGGAGGAGGGATATCAGAGCCCCTTGAAGGCCCCCTCTCCCAGCCCATGGGAGCATCCCGTGTCTCCATCCTGTCCGGCAAAACCCTCGATCTGCTCATTCCCCTACCCCACAGAGTGACCCCTCTCTCCTCTCCCACCTCAGCTAAACCCAGGCCTCCACAGGAGCCCCAGGCTTCTGCCCGTCCCGGTCCCCATCCCATATCCCTCCTCCGATCCCATCTATTGTTCTTAGCACAGAGCTGACCAAGGGGGTCTCAGTTTTGCATCCACCCTCAGGTTGCCATGAAACATGCCTCTATCCCGCAGCCCTGCTCCAGCTCTGCCTGGACAAGGTACACTGGCCCTTCAATTAACAAAAGAAGAATGAATAAATAGGCCGGGCACAGTGGGTCACACCTGTAATCTCGGAACTTTGGGAGGCTGATACGGGCAGATCACCTGAGCTCAGGAGTTCAAGATCAGCCTGGGAAATGTGGCAAGACCCCGTCTCTATTTGAAAAAAAAGAAAAATGGCCAGGCGCAGTGGCTCACGCCTGTAATCCCTGTACTTTGGGAGGCCGAGGTGGGTGGATCACCTGAGGTCAGGAGTTCACGACCAGCCTGGCCAACATGGTGAAACCTCGTCTCTACTAAAATTTCAAAAATTAGCCAGGCATGGTGGCAGTCTCCTGTAATCCCAGCTACTCGGGAGGCTGAGGAAGGAGAGTCGCTTGAACCCAGGAGGTGGAGGTTGCGGTGAGCTGAGATCGCGCCGCTGCACTCCAGCCTGGGTAACAGTGAGACTCCATCTCAAAAAAAAAAAAAAAAAAGAAAAAAAAGAAAAATGAATGGATAAATAACAGAAAATACTTATGTTCCAGGCAGTGTTCCTTCTAGGTGCTTATGTAAATGAATTTATTTATATATTTTTAATTACTTTTCATTTAGATATGGGGGTCTCACTATGTTGCCCAGGTTGAACTCAAATTCCTAGGCTGAAGCAATCCTCCTGCCTCAGCCTGCGGAGTCGCTGGGACTATAGGTGGGCACCACCACACCCAGCATAAAAAAATGTACTTAATCCACCACTGTTACTATTATCATCTTCCCCCATTAACCCATGGGGCTGGCGTGGTATTATTATCTGGATTTCACAGATGGGGAAACCGAGCTTCAAGCTTGTCTGGGGGTCACACAGGTAGGAAGTGGGACAGCCAGGATTCTAACCGGCCCCCAGGGCTGCCCAAACTTCATCTGCACCCGCTGCCCAAGTTGCCTATATTGTACCAGCACAGCACGGCCACTCCGAGTGGTGAGTATGTGGTTATGTGACTATGACCCCAGCCAGGCTGTGAAGCCCCATTGTCTCCTTCCCCAACATGACATCTCCCAACCTGGGCCCCAGGATTCTTGGCCCACCTCTGGGGTCATAGATGGCCACCTTCTTGTCATAGGTGCCAGTCACCAGGACGTCAGACAGGTAGGAGAGGCACAGCACGGCTGAGCTGGTCCTGGGGACACACAGACCACAGGGCTTTGGCTGTGGCCGGGCAGGGTCCTATCCCCCCAGATCCCCTGCCCAGGCCCCCTCACACTTTATCTCGCCGAACTGCTGCCCATCTGCTGCCAGGTCCCAGAGCTTCACTGTGCTGTCCCAGGAGCCAGAGCACACGCGGTGGTCCTGCGCTGCCAGTGACCACACCCAGCCCTGTGGGATGGGAGCAGCAGTCACACACCTGCCACAGCCCATGGGGGGTCCCAGACTGGGATTGTTGTGTTTTTGCAGGTAAGGCTCAGAGAGGTCAAGAGACTCACCCAAAGCCACACAGCTCTTCCTCCCCAATGCCCACTGTGATAGATGCTGCAGTAAGTACAATACCCAACTTTGGCTCCAGGTGATCATCCCCATTGCACAGACGACAAAATCAAGGGTCAGAGGAAGGAACCCAGAGCAAGAACCCAGAGCAAGTTCCAGTTGATTACAGATTAAAGTTTGTGTCCATAGGTCAGCCTGACTTCACACCCCACCCAGAAACTTTTTTTTTTTTTTTTGGAGACGGAATTTCACTCTTGTCATCCAGGCTGGAGTGCAGTGGTGCAATCTTGGCTCACTGCAACCTCCACCTTCCGGGTTTAAGTGATTCTCCTGCCTTAGCCTCCCTAGTAGCTGGGATTACATGCTTGTGCCACCACGCCCGGCTAATTTTTGTATTATTAGTAGAGTCGGGGTTTCACCATGTTGGCCAGGCTGGTCTCAAACTTCCAACCTCAGGTGATCCACCCGCCTCAGCCTCCCAAAGTGCTGGGATTACAGGTGTGAGCCACTGTGCCTGGCACAGAAACTCTTTTTTTTTTTTTTTTGGGATGATGTCTTGCTCTGTCACCCAGGCACGAATGCAGTGGTGCGATCATGGCTCACTGCAGCCTCCACCTCCCAGGCTCAAGTGATCCTTGTACCACAGCTTCCCGAAGAGCTGGAACTACAGGCGCATGCCACTATGCTCTGCTAATTTTTTTTTTTTTTTTTTTTTTGACAGAGTCTTGCTCTGTCTCCCAGGCTGGAGTGCAGTGACGTGATCCTGGCTCACAGCCAGCTCTCCCGAGTAGCTGGGACTACAGGTGCCGGCCACCACACCCGGATAATTTTTTGGTATTTTTTGTAGAGTCAGGGTCTCCCATGTTGCCCAGGCTGGTCTCAAACTCCTGGGTTCAAGCAGTCCTCCTGCCTCAGCCTCCCGAAGTGTTAGGATTACAGGCCTGAGCAACTAACTGCACCCTGGCCCAATAACATTTCTAAGTCAAGTTTTGCAGAGACTCAGCACCAGTGGTGGTTTGAAGCCCCATGACAAGTGATTAAGAGTATGGCCTCTACTTTGTGACCTGGCAAACCGTATCACCTCCCTCGGTTCATTCATCAGCACATTGGGCAGAAAACATCCCTTGCCTCAGGAGCTAATGTGCACAGGGTGGTGGATGCTGACTTACTGCCCACCAGTCCCACAGAGGAGGGCACTATCATGTATCTCATTTTACAAATGGGGAAACTGGGCCCCAGAGAGGTTGAGTTTCTCACTCAAGGTCACAGAGCCAGGAAGCAGCACAGTGTGAATTTGAACCCAGCAACCTGGCCCCAAGCCCAAGCTCTCAGCCACCGGCCTGACCACCTTAGCGACTGGTAGAGATGCTCCTCCACAGTCACTTCTCACGAGATGACAGTCATGCTCAGAGTCGGCTGATCTCCAAGGGCAGTCTCATAACTGCTCTGCACTGGGCCTCTCAAGGTGTACCTGACATCTATTGAGCACCTACTGTGTGTCAGAGCCTCAGCTTGGCCGGGCACCGTGGCTCATGCCTGTAATCCTAGCACTTTGGGAGGCTAAGGCAGGCAGATAACTTGAGGCCAGGAGTTTGAGACCAGCCTGGCCAACATGGCGAAACCTTGTGTCTACTAAAGATTAAAAAAAAAACATATATATACACACACATATATATATATACACACACATACAAAAAATCAGCTGGGCATGGTGGCACATGCCTATAATTCCAGCTGCTCAGGAGGCGAGGTTGCAGTAAGCTGAGATTGTGCCACTGCACTACAGCCTGAGCAACAGAGTGAGATTCCATTAAAAAAAATTAGCTGGGCATGGTGGCAGGCACCTGTAATCCCAGCTACTTGGGAGGCTGAGGCAGGAGAATCACTTGAAGCCCGGAGGCAGAGGTTGCAGTGGGCCGAGATCATGCCATTGCACTCCAGCTTGGGTGACAGAGCGAGATTCTCTCAAAAACTATATAAATAAAGGCCGGGTGGCTCATGCCTGTAATCCTAGCACTTTGGGAGGCTGAGGCAGGCAGATCACGAGGTCTGGAGATGGAGAACATCCTGGCCAACATGGTGAAACCCCGTCTCTACTAAAAATACAAACATTAGCTGGGCATGATGGCAGGGCACCTGTAGTCCCAGCTACTCAGGAGGCTGAGGCAAGAGAATTGCTTGAACCTGGGAGGCGGAGGTTTCAGTGAGCCAAGATCGCACCACCACACTTCAGCCTAGCAACAAAGTGAGACTCCATCTCAAAAAAAAAAAAAAAAATTAGCCAGGTGTGGTGGCATGCACCTGTAGTCTCAGCTACTTGGGAGGCTGAGGCAGGAGAATCGCTTGAACCCGGGA
>NW_012104954.1:917274-918630 GCF_000951045.1 Mandrillus leucophaeus | reverse complement strand
GTGATCCGCCCGTCTCGGCCTCCCAAAGTGCTGGGATTACAGGCTTGAGCCACCGCGCCCGGCCGTTTCTGCGCTTTTTAAACTAGCATGTCTTGTCGTGCCGATACAGAGAGCCAGCCAACACTAGCTAAAAACGAAACTTAAGCCAGGCGGGGTGGCGCGCGCCTGTAGTTCCAGCTACTCAGGAAGGTGAGGGGCTAGGATCCCTTGAGTCCCAGGAGACTGCAGTGAGCCATGATTGCGCCACTGTACTCCAGCCTGCGCAACATAGTGAGACCCTGTCTCTTTAAATGAGACATAAATACTGCTCTGTAAAAAATAAACACTACTTTATCGAAGGTATCTGTTATATGTGACACTGAGCTCAGAAACCCAAAGGCCCCTTTCCAAGTTTAAGGAGTAGCGATTGGAACTCTTGCCTCTTTTCCCACAGCCAGAAATATGCAGTTACACTGCAGAGGCCTCAGTGAAGTAACTTTTTTTTTTTTCTTCAGAACTACCTCTCCAGACCCCATTCCCCAACCCAACCTTGGAGGACAGCAGTGCAGTCCTCCAAGTGGAGTGCTTGGCTCATTGCAACCTCCGCCTCCTGGGCGCAAGTGATCCTCTGCCTCGGCCCCCCAAGTAGCTGGGTCTACAGGAGCGCACCACCACACCCGGCTGATCTTTGTATACTTTTGTAAAGACAGGGTTTCACTACGTTGTCCAGGCTAGTCTAGAACTCCAGAGCTCAAGTCATCCGCCCCCTACTCGGTCTCCCAAAGTACCAGGATTACAGGCGTGAAGGACCGCGCCTAGTGGAAAGTTACCTTTTTCTTTTTTTTGAGACGGAGTCTCACTCTGTCGCCCAGGCTGGAGTGCAGTGGCGCGATCTTGGCTCACCGCAACCTCAGCCTCCCGGGTTCAAGCGATTCTCCTGCCCCTCAGCCTGCCGAGTAGCTGGGACTACAGGCGTGTGCCACAACGTGGAACTAATCTTTACGCTTTTTTTTTTCTTCTTCCTTTTTGTGGAGAACGCGGTCTCGCTATATTGCCCAGGCAGGTCTCGAACTCCTGGGTTCAAGCTGTCCTCCCACTTCTGCCTCCCTGAGAGCTGGGATTACAGACGTGAGCCACCGCACCCGGCCGAACTAATTTTTGTATTTTTAGCAGGGACAGTATTAGCCAGGATGGTCTCAATCTCCTGACCTCGTGATCCGCCCACCTTGGTCTCGCAAAGTGCTGAGATTACAGGCGTGAGCCACTGCGCCCAGCAGAAAGTTACTTTCAACAGTAACATCACTTTTTTTTTTTTTTTTTTTATTTTTGAGACAGAGTCTCGTTCTGTCACCCAGACTGGAGTGCAGTGGAACGATC
>NW_012104954.1:904228-915524 GCF_000951045.1 Mandrillus leucophaeus | reverse complement strand
AAAAAAAAAAAAAAAAAGACTGAGCTTAATGTATATCCACATTAATGCATAATGCATCTCCTTCATCCTCATGCTAATCACCCACTGGACAGAAGTAGAAACTGAGGCACGGAGAAGACACAGATCTCACCCAAAGTCACACCAAGGATAGAAAAGTCAGATTCAAATCTGTGTGATCCTGTACCAAAACCTGGGGCCTTAACCAAGATACCGTACTCAGGCCTCACACCTCCTATCCCCACCTGACCCCTCACCTCGTGGGTACTATTCCGCTTAGTACCCAAGGTCTTGACCAGAACCTGGCTGGGCTCCGTCCCCAGCTGCCGCAGGTCCCACAAGTTGACAGTGCGATCTCGGGAGCCCGACAGACAGAGTGACCCACCCTGGAAAGGGAGCAAGGTGATGTTGTCAGGGCCACCCTGGCCCACCCCTGCCGGGCCCCCCACAGACCCCATCTCACCTGGAGCAGCAGCACTGAGTCAACGGCAGCCAGGTGCCCATCGGCCAAGCAGAAGTATTCGGCCCGGCGCCCATCCTCTGCCCAGCGGGACAGGTGCTCCTCCAGCGCAATGCAGGCTGCCGGCCAGTCAAAGTTCTTCTCTGTGGGTTACCACGAGTAGGGTGCCCGGTGGGCAGGGACCCTAGCACCCACACCAGCTGGCCAAGCCCAACCCTGGCTTCCAGGGAACCCACCCTACACCAGACTTGGACAGAACCCCATGGAGATCCCTACTCCCGCCCCAAGCCAACCCAGGCTCAGGTCTTGGGGCCAACTGCCTGCCCATTTCCCAGGCAGGTCTAGGACTACTACTCACTCCAATTTCCAGAAATTGGGAACTGGGGTCTCAGAACTACCTCTCCAGGCCCCATCCCCCAACCCAAACTCAGGGGACAGCGGTCTCAGGATGTTGAGGTCTGACCTCAGGCTCAGCATAGAAGCTGGGGCCTCATGACTAACCCTTCCTGCCTCAGCCATCTGAACCGGACCAAGGGGGCTGTTCCTCAAAGAGTATCTGGAAACTAGGGAGCCTTGTCAATATGCAGAATGCAAGCCCCAGATGCAGATTTCGTGGTATGGCAGGGTCCAAGCATCTATGTTTATTAAGCTGTTTGGGAGAGTCTGACCTAGGGGGTTGAATGGCAACACCTTGAGAATCACTGATCCCGGAGTGATCCTGATTCCTCTCTAAGGTTGAGTGTTTGATTACCTTGACCTGGAAGCAGAATCAAAGCTTCCAGGTTAAGGGTATCAAACACCCAAGCTGTAATACATCTTGGCTTAAGGGCCTGAGGATCCAGCTGTATCAGGATCAACAATATCGATTCAAAGGTCACAAGCTGTTCTCCCTCAGGAACCAATCAACTCAGGGCCAAGAGCCACTGTCTCACCCCTAACTGGGTCAAGGCTCTAGGGCTCAGAAGTTTTGACATCAACAGGTGCTGTCTCAGCTTCTAAGCTGGACTCAGAACCTGAGGATCCTTAGGCTCACTTTGAGCCCTAGCATAAACTCCAGAGCCTAAGGCTTCAAGTCCCTGTGTTAATCCCCAGTCAGGAGTCAGGGGCTTAGTACCACAAGACCCCAAGCCTGAGGATATTTGGATCCTGAGTCGTCCAGGGACCACAGTCTCAGGAAGCCAAGTGCCTGACTGCCTCGTGGTCCACCCAGAGGTCCTCAGGGGCTTCGGCACCACCAGTAACTACCTCAGCCTCCAGCCTGAGCCAGGACAGCCATGAAGCCTGCTCCAGAGGCTGTGTCCAGAACACCCCATGCACCTCTTCCCCGCCCCAAGCCTGACCTGGGCGGGAGCCCCCAGTCCCTGGGTGCGCGCACCTTCCACCACTGGGTAGGGCGCGCGTACGCGGCGTAGCGCGCGTAGCCTCCAGGTGACACGGTCATACACGAGATCGCGCAGCGCGTGGCACACGCGCGACAGGACGTGGAACACGAGGCGGGCGTCCAGGTAGGAGCAGATCTCGAGCAGCAGCTCCGGGGGAAGGCTCAGAAGGCCTGGCTCACTTACGGCTGAAACCTTGGACGCGACCCGAGGCTCCGAAGCGCTCGGGGACGCGGCGGGCGTGGATAGCTGCGAGGGACGCGGGAACGCCAGCCCGGATTTTGGCGGACTGAGAACGCGGGCCACGTAGGCCTCGGCCTGCGCGTCTGGGTCTGTCTCTGACTCTGGGTCCGAGTCATCGTCCCAGGAGCGGGAATCATGGCACTGCCCTAGGGGAAGCTCCATGGCGACCGGGTGGGCGCTGCCGGTCTCGCGTCTTGTCTCCTAGGCAGCGCGAGGGCACTTCCGGCGCTGTCTGATGACGTTTCTGCGTCCACCGGAAGCGAGCGAGCGAAGTGAGACACTGGCTTAGTACAGAACACCGGCTGCTTACAGGATCTTCTGCAACTACGTTGGCCTTAGGCTGGAAAATACAGGTTCCTGTTTCTGCGCTTTTTTTTTTTTTTTTTTTTTGAGACGGAGTCTTTGCTCTGTCACCCAGGCTGGAGTGCAGTGGCGCGATTTAGGCTCACTACAAGCTCCGCCTCCTGGGTTCACGCCGTTCTCCTGCCTCAGCCTCCCGAGTAGCTGGGACTACAGGCGCCCGCTACCACGCCCGGCTAATTTTTTTGTATTTTTAGTAGAGACGGGGTTTCACCGTGTTAGCCAGGATGGTCTTGATCTCCTGACCTTGTGATCCGCCCGTCTCGGCCTCCCAAAGTGCTGGGATTACAGGCTTGAGCCACCGCGCCCGGCCGTTTCTGCGCTTTTTAAACTAGCATGTCTTGTCGTGCCGATACAGAGAGCCAGCCAACACTAGCTAAAAACGAAACTTAAGCCAGGCGGGGTGGCGCGCGCCTGTAGTTCCAGCTACTCAGGAAGGTGAGGGGCTAGGATCCCTTGAGTCCCAGGAGACTGCAGTGAGCCATGATTGCGCCACTGTACTCCAGCCTGCGCAACATAGTGAGACCCTGTCTCTTTAAATGAGACATAAATACTGCTCTGTAAAAAATAAACACTACTTTATCGAAGGTATCTGTTATATGTGACACTGAGCTCAGAAACCCAAAGGCCCCTTTCCAAGTTTAAGGAGTAGCGATTGGAACTCTTGCCTCTTTTCCCACAGCCAGAAATATGCAGTTACACTGCAGAGGCCTCAGTGAAGTAACTTTTTTTTTTTTCTTCAGAACTACCTCTCCAGACCCCATTCCCCAACCCAACCTTGGAGGACAGCAGTGCAGTCCTCCAAGTGGAGTGCTTGGCTCATTGCAACCTCCGCCTCCTGGGCGCAAGTGATCCTCTGCCTCGGCCCCCCAAGTAGCTGGGTCTACAGGAGCGCACCACCACACCCGGCTAATCTTTGTATACTTTTGTAAAGACAGGGTTTCACTACGTTGTCCAGGCTAGTCTAGAACTCCAGAGCTCAAGTCATCCGCCCCCTACTCGCCCAGAGGTCGTACCAGGATTACAGGCGTGAAGGACCGCGCCTAGTGGAAAGTTACCTTTTTCTTTTTTTTGAGACGGAGTCTCACTCTGTCGCCCAGGCTGGAGTGCAGTGGCGCGATCTTGGCTCACCGCAACCTCAGCCTCCCGGGTTCAAGCGATTCTCCTGCCCCTCAGCCTGCCGAGTAGCTGGGACTACAGGCGTGTGCCACAACGTGGAACTAATCTTTACGCTTTTTTTTTTCTTCTTCCTTTTTGTGGAGAACGCGGTCTCGCTATATTGCCCAGGCAGGTCTCGAACTCCTGGGTTCAAGCTGTCCTCCCACTTCTGCCTCCCTGAGAGCTGGGATTACAGACGTGAGCCACCGCACCCGGCCGAACTAATTTTTGTATTTTTAGCAGGGACAGTATTAGCCAGGATGGTCTCAATCTCCTGACCTCGTGATCCGCCCACCTTGGTCTCGCAAAGTGCTGAGATTACAGGCGTGAGCCACTGCGCCCAGCAGAAAGTTACTTTCAACAGTAACATCACTTTTTTTTTTTTTTTTTTTTTTTGAGACAAAGTCTCACACTGTCGCTGTGGCTGGTGTGCAGTGGAACGATCTCAGCTGGCTGCAACCCCGCCTCCCGAGTTCAAGGGATTCTCCTGCCTCAACCTCCCAAGTACCTGGGATTACAGGTGCCCGCCACCACACCCAGCTAATTTTTGTGTTTTTTAGTAGAGACGGGGTTTCACCATGTTGGCCAGGCTGGTCTCCAACTCCTGACCTCGTGATCCGCCCGCCTTGGCCTCCCGAAGTGCTGGGATTACAGGCGTGAGCCACCGTGCCCAGCCTAACATCACACTTGTTAAAACAGCTGATCACACTTTTTAAAACAGCATGTTGGCTGGGCGCGGTGGCTCATGACTGTAATCCCACCATTTCGAGAGGCCAAGGTGGGTGAATCACCTGAGGTCAGGAGGTCAAGACCATCCTGGCCAACATGGTGAAACCCCATCTCTACTAAAATTACAAAGAATTGGCCGGGCGTGGTGGCAGGCACCTGTAATCTCAGCTGCTCAAGGTCAGGCAGCTAACCAATCCACATAGGTCATCTGAGCAGTCCTTGCTGTTTCCTCTACTTGACACTCTTCTCTACGTGGCTCTGTTCAAACATCATCTCAGTGTGGCCTTTCCAGGTCACCCTACATAAGATTTTAACCGTTGCCCCCATCATTCTCTGCCTTTCTGTTTTTCTTTATAGGATTTAGCACAGTTCCACTTCTTTTTATTTTTTTTTTTGAGACGGAGTCTCCCTCTGTCACTCAGGCTGAAGTGCAGTGGTGAGATCTCCGCTCACTGCAAGCTCCGCCTCCCAGGTTCATGCCATTCTCCTGCCTCAGCCTCCGGAATAGCTGGGACTACAGGCACCCACCACCACGCCTGGCTAATTTTTTTGTATTTTTTAGTAGAGACGGAGTTTCACTGTTAGCCAGGATCGTCTCGATCTCCCGACCTCGTGATCTGCCCGCCTCGGCCTCCCAAAGTGCTGGGATTACAGGTGTGCGCCACCACGTCCGGCCAGTTCCACTTTTTATAGTCTGTCCTCTCACTAGAATGCAGGCCTTATTTGTTGAATATTGGATGTGTGTCAGTATTTTTTAATTTTCTCACGTTGATCTTTGGGCCACACCAAGGTTGCAGTAAGATTTTATTCTGGCTGGGGGTGGTGGCCCACATCTGTAATCCCAGCACTTTGGGAGGCTAAAGCAGGTGGGTAGCTTGAGCCCAGGAGTTCAAGACCAGCCTTGGCAACATAGCGAAAACCACCTCTACAAAAAATACAAAGATTAGCCAG
The DNA here is from genome assembly GCF_000951045.1 of Mandrillus leucophaeus. Taxonomy (NCBI): domain Eukaryota; kingdom Metazoa; phylum Chordata; class Mammalia; order Primates; family Cercopithecidae; genus Mandrillus; species Mandrillus leucophaeus. The sequence goes on along the minus strand of NW_012104954.1, from coordinate 910,247 downwards.
CATGGTGGCATGCGCCTGTGGTCCCAGCTACTTGGGTGGCTGAGGTGGGAGGATTGCTTGAGCCACTGCACTCCAGCCTGGGTGACAGAGCAAGACCTGGTCTCAAAAAAAATATTTTATTCTGAAGATTGTGGTTTTTCCCCCCCACAGCTGGAACTACTTCTCATTTTCCTGAGTAATTGTAACTAATATTAATAAATTTCCCTCAGGCCTGGGGCTGGGCTGAGCCTTCCACGAAAACCTTGATCCAGGGTTAGCTGATGATAAGAGTGCGGCAAGGCCTCAGCCCTTACCACTCCGTTTAGAGTACAGCAGAGGGGCGTCTTGAACCTGGGCTGTGATACTAATGGCTCACCCTTAGTGAGTTGAAGTCCCAGAGAATGAGGTGCACATTTCATATATGTTACGAATTTAATCTTCCATCTTTTACATTCATCTATCTTCCCACTCTCAAGTATCCCGGGTGCCCCCCACATTTCTTTACTACCAAAGCCAAGGACACACGAAGCCACAGACTAAGGAGTTCACAAGAAACTGATCTTTACTCAACAAAGTTCTACACAAGTGGAATCTCACGCCACCTCGGCGCCAATCCCCAGCACAGCACAGTAACAAATGGACAGACCCGGGAGCCCGCAGGGGGAAGAGGGTGATGAGGGAAAGAGGGACTGTGGCTCAAGGCCAGTCTGGGTCCACAGCCCTGGTTAGGGGAGAAGGTTGAGAAGCTGAAACTTCATTGTGCAAAAAATAACCAAAAATAAATTAAAAAATTAAATAGTTTTTTTTTTTAAAAAAAAAAAAAAAGGAAAACGAGAAGAACCAGGCTCCCCTTCCCTGAAGGTGTTTGTATCCCCGCATCTTGAGTAGTGAGGGGTTACCAATCCCATCAGACAGCCAATCCATCCACACACCCCAAGACCCAGCAGAGGATGCTCCAAAGAACTGGAATTACCAGAAAATTAAAGGTATTTTTAAAACTTTTTTTTTTTTTTTTTTTTTTTTTTTTAAACAAATGGCTTCCAGAGACCTGCTCGAGTTTCATGGGGTGGGCGGGCAGGGACACCCAGCTAATTTATGGAATGTGTACTGAGTGCCCCTTGGAATAGAGGCGGGGCCTGACCTTGCCTCTGGAAAGACACAGGGCTAGGATGGAGGGTCTGGGGCCCAGGAGGAATGGATGGAGCAGGCCCCAGGATGCGAGACTCCAGTCAAACTCCAAAACACAAGGGGCTCCCCAAAGAAGTAAAAAGCAAGGAAGGAAAAAAAAGGGAAAAAATGCTAAGGGGGTCTGCAGGGCCCAGTTTTCTGACCAACTGGGAAATAACTACACCCCCACCCTCTCTAGGGGAGCCCCTGCCACCTTGACCGTGTCCCCAGACTATTCCGGAAGGTTCTCTAGAATTGCTGACCCAGTCTAGTAGGATCTCTGGGCTCACTGGGTACTATGATGAGCAGGAAGTCCCAGGGAGATGGAGTAGGGAACAGGGGACACACCACCTTTCCCTTCCGCCAAGCCTCGGTTTTCCTTCTTGCTGGCAAAGCATAAACCTGTGTCCTCTGTCATCATCAATCAAATGCCCCTGCCCTGGCCCTTGAGTTAAAACTCGGGCCTGAAACGTAAGAAGGGGGCTTTCAGAAGCACAGAGAAACGGACTGCCCCTGAAGCTGTTTACAGAGGGAGATACTAGGGGTAGGTGCCAGAAGCTCTGGCTACACCCAGCTCTCTTCAGGAAAAAGGTCCCAGCCCAGTGTCTTCAAAAGCCACTGGAGCACACAGGAAGGAGAAAGGGTGACCTCTGGCCAGCCCCAGCCACTCCAGTGGTTCTCACCCTGCGAGTTAGGCTAGGACAAGGACGGAGACACACCAGCTGAGGCTGCAACAAAGCTGGCAGGGAGTGTGTGGAGCAGGTCCCAAGCATGTGCGTGCTGACAGGGCGACCCCCAAGGTCACCATCCTCCTCCCCCCGCCCCGAGATCCCGCCTGAGGCCCCCCACCCACCCAGCCCTCCCCAGTCACCGCCAATTCCGGCAAAACAGCAGAAGCTTCTTAAACTCTAGATGCAGGTTACACGGAAGGCCTTACGGGTTAACTCAGGGGTTCACTAATTCTACTGTCTCCATGCAGTCGGGGAAATGGTGGAGCGGCTGGCCCAGCCTCGCCGGTTATGGCACTCGCACATGCGTGTGGCCACGTGTGTCCGTGTGAGTGTACGCGTCCCTACAAGGGTCCCCTTCCTGACCTGCTCCTCCCTCACCTCATCCGAAGCTGGATTCGGTCAGCTGTGTAGATTCCTCCCTCCCATGTAGCTGGCCCAAGTGGGCTGCCAGAGATGACCCTATTAGAGCCCAGGGGCCCTTGCCCACCAGAAGTCCCCCCCACCTCCCCGTTTGTAGGATGAGCATGGTGGCCCCACCCACCTGCCAGGAGGGCAAGTGGACGGACGGACGGACGGACGGACGGGGAAGGCATCTGGATTTGAGTCCCACTCACTCCTCCCTAACCCCCCTCAACCAGGGCACAGCGACTTCTGGATGCAGCGCACTCCCCAGTAATCCCTCCGACGACAACGCAGACAGAAACCTGCAGGGGGAGGAGGAAGGTCATGGTCTGGGACCCTTTGGCCCCCAAGACAGTGCTGGCTCGCCAGCTGCGGCCTCCTCACCTGGCAGTCTCCATGATCACCTAGACCCCGTAGAAAGCCGCCAGCCTCTCCTTGAGCAGCGGCGGGAATTGCTCAGAGAACTGCTGCCAGTTATCTTCCCCAACTTGGTCTTTGAAGCCGTGGAGAATCTGTGGGGAGGGTGGTGGTGAGGGGTAGGCAGCAGCAGAACAAGGGGAGTGCGCCTCTTCCCCCATCCCGAGGCCCCGTTGTTACCAGATGGTCTCACCCCTGCCTGCTCCCAGAAACTAGATCAGGGCCCAGAGCCTCACCTTATAAAACATGTCCCGAAGGTCATCCTTCGGGCTCACCCAGGAGGCTACAGCGTCGCAGAAGAAAATAAAGTCCTGAAATGTGACGGATCCCAGGTGAGGGGCCGCCCGAGCCCAGCGCCCGCGCCTGCCCTCAGAGCCCAGCTGCCCCAACCTGCACAACGCCCCCCGGGTTGACACCGATCATCATGCAGATGCCGCGGAAGGCTGAGTCCTTCTCCTCGTTGTCCCTGATGTTCCTGAGGGACGTGCACCTGTGGGAAGGTGAGCAGCTGGAAGTCAGAGGGCAGCCAGGGCATGCATCTGTGGAGGGCTGGGTCACTGGGGATCAGTGAGTGGGCCTGGGACATGCATCTGTGGGGGTGGGGCAGGGCAGGGAGTCAGTAGGCAGATGGGGCTGGAAGTGCACAGGTGAGGGAGGGAGTTGGGCCCGTCCCGCCCACCACACAGCAGGCTTGACACGTGGACACACACCAAGGCCGGATGAACTGCTGCAGCATGGGTGCCACCTCCTGGGGGCACACATAGCCCAAGCGGCCGATGGTGATGGCTGGAATGGCAGAGGGACTCGTCAGACGACCTGCAACCCCGAGCGGCCCCGGGACGGTACGTGGCGGGGCCTCTGGCACGAGGCACTAAGCCCCGCCCCATGAGCCCCAAGGGAATGGTTATTGCAGCCACCCTGGTCCCCCAAGCTTGGCCCAGCCAGGGGTCCTCCCCATCACACCTGAGTCTCTTCCCAGGTCTCTCTGCATATATCTTTCTTTCTTTCCTTTCCCTTTCCTTTTCTTTCTTTCCTTTTTGGTTTTTTTGGTTGTTGTTTTGTTTTTGAGACGCAGTCTTGCTCTATTGCCCAGGCTGGAGTGCAGTGGCATGATCTTGGCTCACTGCAACCTCCATCTCCCAGGTTCAAGCGATTCACCTGCCTCAGCCTCCTGAGTAGCTGGGATTGCAGGCACGCACCACCACCCCCGGTTAATTTTTGTATTTTTTAATAGAGATGGGGTTTCACCATGTTGGCCAGGCTGGTCTTGAACTCCTGACCTCAGGTGATCTGCCTCCCAAAGTGCTGAGATTACAGGTGTGAGCCACTGCACCCAGCCTGAGGCTGCATCTTTCTTGGGGCTTCTCCCAGTGCCTCCTTCCAGTTACTTCCAGACACCCTCCTTGGTTCCTTGACAACGCCCTTTCTGATGCCCCTCCCAGCCCAGAACCCCACCTCCAGAAGACGGGCAGGGGTGCAGGCAGCGGCGGGGCCGGGTGCCCACCTGTGTTTTCCAGCAGTGTCTTGGGTGTGTTGGGTCGGTTAATGATCTCCACCAGGTTGTTGAGGACCATCTGCACATAAGGCTGCATCTCTGCCCCTGGGGGAGCACCCAATCAGAGCCCTGCACAGCCCCCTTCACCCACAGGGGGGCCTCGGGGTTGCCCCCGTCACTCACTCACCCCAGTTCTAACCAGAGACTAGCCAACCACTACCAGTGAGGGAACAAAAGACCTTCTCCGGCTAATCCCCACCCAGAATCCCTGGTCAACCAGGGACAGATCCACACCCTTCAAACATCAGAGACTTCTCTGGAGTCGCTAAGGTGAGAATACGCTGCCCAAGTCAAAGGAAAAGAAGCCAAAGTCACCCAATCAATTCGAGTGAGGGCCAAAGTCACCCAATTAATCCGAGTGAGTCTTTTAGCCAACTACACAAAACGGTCCAATCAGAACAGCCCTCCTATCCCTTCTCTTTGGTGAAGCCAATCACAAATGACCTTTCTGCTTGGCTCCACCCATGACGAGCCCCCAGAGACTTCCCTTGTCAGTCAGAGCTAGGCTCCCGCCCCCAGGTTGAGAACAGGCTAATGGGGAGGGGCCTGTTGCCACTTGCAGGGCACTCACCCATCTGCATGCAGATTTCACCAATGGCCCAGGTGGCGTTGTTGCAGACCGAGATGAACTCTGGGTTCAGGTTGGTGCCCAGAATGGGCATGAACTCGGCTGGTGGGGAGAAACAGGAGTGCTGAGCAGGAGGGCCAGCTGGGGTAAGCTGCAGACCTAGCCCAGCAGGCCCCATCAGACAGTACGAATACATCCCAATGTCACAGTCATCCCTGGGTATTGCTCTCCATCACTTGAGGCCGGGGCTGGGGTCATGGCTTAGGGACAAGGTGAGTGTCGTACCAATACAAGGCTTGACATGGATGAAGCAGGCTTTGGTGAGGTCTCCCAGGAGGGCAAAGGAGCTCTGCCGGACCTCAGGCATCGAGTCCTGGGGATTCAAGAAATATCAGTGTGGCTGGGCTCCCCTCCTCCTAACCACGACAGCTGAGGGGACACAGTCCCTGGTGCATGTCCAGCCTCTGCCATTTTCCAGTTCTAGGGCTCCCAGGTTTTCCTTAACCTCCCTAGCCTCCAGTCCACATCTGCAAATGGGAGATGGCAGTGCCCCAACGGTCATCCCCCAGTGTCCATGGGGGATTCTTTCCCAGGTCCCTGCAGCTATCAAAATCCACGAATGTGCAAGTCCTTGATATAAAGTGGCATAGTGTTAGGGCCGGGCGCAGTGGCTCATGCCTATAATCTCCAGCGCTTTGGGAGGCCAAGGAAGGCAGATCACTTGAGGTCAGGAGTTTGAGACCAGCCTGGCCAACATGGCAAAACCCTGTCTTTACTAAAAATACAAGAAAGTTAGCCAGGCATGGTGGGACATGCCTGTAGTCCCAGTTTCTTGAGAGGCTGAGGCAGGAGAACTGCTTGAACCCGGGAGGTGAAGGTTGCAGTGAGCTGAGATCGCACCATTGCCCTCCGGCCTGGGTGACAGAGTGAAACACTGTCTCAAAAAAAAGGTGGGGGGCGGGCGGGGGGCATACTGTTTGCATATGCACCTATGCACATTCTCCTGTACACTTAGTATCATCTCTAAGTCACTTACATCTAATACAATGTCAACAGTATGGGAATAGTTGTTATACTGTATTGTTTAGGGAATAATAACAAGAACAAACGTCTGTATGTGTTCAGTACAGATGTAATTTTTCCTCTGAATATTTTTTTTTTTTTTTTTTTTTGAGACAGAGTCTCGCTCTGTCGCCCAGG
>NW_012104954.1:896425-903046 GCF_000951045.1 Mandrillus leucophaeus | reverse complement strand
GGCCACTGCACTCCAGCCTGGGCGACAGAGCAAGACTCCCTCTCAAAAACAAAAAAAAAAATTTTTTTTTAAATTTTAGAACTGGGGTCTCATTATGTTGCCCAGGCTGGTCTCAAACACCTGGGCTCAAGCCATCCTCCCGCTTCAGCCTCCAGGATCACTGTTTAAAATAATTAGAACAGCCCCTTTTCCCTGATTTTCTTTGCGCACAACCAGGCCCTGAGTCCCCGCCAGGGGCAGCCCACGCAGGCTGCTGGGTGTCATCACTGTCCAGGTCCCCACCCACCTGCATGCACTGGAACAGCAGTGTCATGATGTTGCTGCGGGCCACCAGCTGCTCCACATGACCACCCAGGCCCTCAGCCAGGCCGCTGAGCAGATCCAGTGCTACGATCATGAAGTCCTTGTCGGGAGCCTCATACTGCTCGGGGTGCTGGGTGTACATCTAGACACAGATGGGGACAGGGGCAAGGGTGAGTGGAGAGCAGGCCCGAGGCAGGCCAATGCAGAAGCATAGGTGATGGGCGTGGGGGTGCTCACCATGGCCTGAGCCAGCGTCTTCTGCACCAGGGTGACGCAGCGCTGGTAAACGGGCTCACAGTAAGGCAGGAAGCCACTCTGCAGGGCGGTGGCCACTGATGACAGACACTGGCAGGGAGGAAGGCAGATGGGGAGAACTCAGGCGGGGTGGGCAGGATGGGCTTCGGGAGAGGCGCAGGAGCCCACTCACCTCCAGCAGGGGGAAGAGGTCCTTGTCTTCGTCCTTGAGCTCATTCCACTTCTGGATCAGTGGGGGCATCAACTTCTGGATGTATTCCTGGAGAGGGAGCATGAAATTGGCGCTCCCTGGGTCGGGGTGGCAGACTGTGACTCAGGCACCTGTTGCCCGAGTGATGAGGCCTGAGCGCCTTGCTCATGGAATCCTGAAAGGCCTGTCATCTGGCCAGACCTGGAGGCCTTCATTCTTCTCACCTGTCCAAGCACTGTCCTCCCCACCCCACCCCCCTGGGAGCCTGGGTCACCGCCTCCTGGTTCCCGAAGCACAGCACTTACCACGCTGTCTCATAACTGTCTTTCTCCCCCACTAGACTGGGAGCAGGGCGAGGGCGGGGCCGGGTCTGTCTGTCTGCCTGCCGAGGTCATGGCCATGTCCCTGGCGTGCAACACGGGGTTGCCACCAGGTCACTGGATGCCCAGGGGCACAGGGATCGGGAGGCAGAAGCCGCTCTGGGGTCTCACCGGCTGGTTGAGGTGGTGGCCTACAGAGTCGGCCAGGGTGCCAATGGCGTCGTAGAGGATGAGCAGGTTCTTGTGCTGGTATTTCCCAAAGGCAAAGACGAGTGTGTCCAGGATGTAGCTGAGGTAGGGCACCAGCTCCGTGCAGGCCTCTTCCTCCAGGGTGGCGAAAGCACTGGCAGGAGGGAGGATGGGGCGGGGGGCTCAGTGGGCCATGGCAGGTGGCACTGGGCCATGGGCAGTGGGGGAGGGCAACTCAGGATCAGCCAGTACGAATACGAGAGAAATCAGTGACACATCAACAGTCACAGGTGTCATCACTTCCCAGGGGGTGGCCGGGGGAGAGTGGGGGCTGTGGGATCAGGGGTCCAGGGTCACCTGCAGGCCGCCTCCTGCACCCTCTTGTTGCCATCCAGGATGCGTTTGAGCAGCTCTGTCATCAGGGGCTTGAGGTGCATGTCGGGCGGCTGGCTGACCACCCAGTGGGCATAGCGGCTCAGCGTCCAGCAGGCGATGGAGCGGACCAAGGCCTTCTTATCCGACAGGCACTGGATCAGGTGCGGGATCAGCTCGGGCAGGTAGGGCACCATGCCCTGCATGCAGCCTATAAGGAAAGGGAACCAGGAGGGGGCAGTTTGACTGGGCCCCAGGAGCAAGCTAGGCCCAGCCACACCCACCCTATGGAGAGAAAGAGTCAGCCGCACACAACATATAGGGAAACTGAGGCTTAAGAGGTTAAATCACTGACCCAGACTCATTTCACAGAGCCAGGGAAAGGCAGGCGCAGGAGGGGAAACAGCAGAAGCCTCTCATCCCAAAGCCCCAGGTTATCTTTATTTTTTTTTGAGGCAGAGTCTCACTCTGTCGCCCAGGCTGGAGTGCAGTGGTATGATCTTGACTCACCGCAACCTTCACCTCATGGTTCAAACAATTCTCCTGCCTCAGCCTCCCGAGTAGCTGGGATTACAGTCCCCTGCCACCATGCCCAGGGAATTTTTTGTATTTTTAGTAGAGACGGGGTTTTACCATGTTGACTGGGATGCTCTCGGTCTCCTGACCTAGTGATCCACCCGCCTTGGCCTTCCAAAGTGCTAGGATTACAGGCCTGAGCCACCGCGCCCAGCCGAAGAGCCCCGTGTTAGTTTATCTGGTCATGCATTAATTCAAAATTGGCTCCCTTACATAGTGAGTGGGGTTTTATGGGGCAGCAGTGACCCAAATGGAATAAAAGTACTTTGCATTTGAAACAGTTCTTAAGATGTTTGTGATTTTTTTTTTTTTTTGAGACGGAGTCTTGCTCTGTCGCCCAGGCTAGAGTGCAACGGCGTGATCTCGGCTCACTGCAGCCTCTGCCTCCCAAGTGATTTTCCTGCCTCAGCCTCCCAAGTAGCTGGGATTACAGGCACCTGCCACCATACCCAACCAATTTTTATATTTTTAGTAGAGATGGTTTAGTAGAGGGGTTTCACCATGTTGGCCAGACTGGTCTCAAAATCCTGACGTCACGTGATCCCCCAGCCTCAGCCTCCCAGAGTGCTGTGATTATAGGTGCCTGGTCGTTTGTGATTCTTCTATTTCATGTTATTTTTGTTTAACTTTTTAATTTTTTTTTTTTTTGAGACAGAGTCTTGCTCTGTTGCCCAAGCTGAAGTGTAGTTGCACAATCTCAGCTCACTGCAACCTCTGCCTCCCTCATTCAAGCAATTCTCCTGCCTCAACCTCCCGAGTAGCTGGGACCACAGGCGCCTGCCACCACTCGTAGCTAATTTTTCCTATTTTTAGTATAGACGGGGTTTCACCGTGTTAGCCAGGCTGGTCTCGAACTCCTGACCTTAGTTGATTCACCCACCTTGGCCTCCCAAAGTGCTGAGATTACAAGCATGAGCCACTGCCCAGCCCTTTTAAAAAATGTTTTAATGTTTTATTTGACACAGAGTCTCGCTGTGTCCCCCAGGGAGGAGTGCAGTGGTGTGATCTCCGCTTACTGCAACCTCTGCCTCCCAGGTTCACGTGATTCTCGTGCCTCAGCCTCCCAATAGCTAGGACTACAGGTATGTGCCACCACGCCTGGCTAATTTTTGTATTTTTAGTAGAGGTGGGGTGTTACCATGTTGGCCATGCTGGTCTTGAAACCCTGACATCAGGTGATCCACCCACCTTGGCCTCCCAGAGTGCTGAGATTACAGGCTTGAGCCACCACACCCAGCCTTTTTTTTTTTTTTAAAGATCACGAACACTGCTCTTTTATGTAAAGAGAACGAAGATAATAGCACATCCCCCAACAATCCAAGACACAAGATCTATGTTTACCAGTTTGAGCTCAACTCCTATAGATATTTTTACCATAAACATGTAATACAGGCTGGGTGCGGTGGCTCACACCTGTAATCCCAGCACTCTGGGAAGCTGAGGTGGATGGATCACCTGAGATCAGGAGTTCGAAACCAGCTTGGTCAACATGGTGAAAGAAACCCCGTCTCTGCTAAAACTACAAAAAAATCAGCCAGGCATGGTGGTGGACGCCTATAATTCCAACTACTTGGGAGGCTGAGGCAGGAGAAACTCTTGAACCCGGGAGGTGGAGGCTGCAGTGAGCCAAGACTGCGCCATTGCACTCCAGCCTGGACAGTAAGAGTGAAACTCTGTCTCAAAAAAAGAAAAAAAAAGAAATTAGCCAGGCTTGGTAGAGGATTCCTGTAATCCCAAGCTACTCTGGAGGCTGTGGCAGGAGAACTGCTTAAACCCAGGAGCTCATGCAACACAAGGTCAGGAGTTCAATACCAGAGTATTGTTGCAGTGAGCCGAGATCATGCCATTGCACTCCAGCCTGGGCGATAAGAGTGAGACACTGTCTCAAAAAAAGAAAAAAAAGAGGCCAGGCACAGTGGCTGGCTGGGCAAGGTGGTTCACACCTGTAATCCCAGCACTTTGGGAGGCCAAGGCAGGTAGATCATGAGGTCAGGAGATCGAGACCATCCTGGCCAAGGTGGTGAAACCCTGTCTCTACTAAAAATACGAAAAAATTAGCTGGGCATGGTGGCATGCACCTGTAGTCCCAGCTACTCGGGAAGCTGAGGCAGGAGAATCACTTGAACCTGGGAGGCAGAGGTTGCAGTAAGCTGAGATCATGCCACTGAACTCCAGCCTGGCGAGAGAGCAAGACTCGGTCTCAAAAAAATAAATAGATAACACAGTTTATGTAATCTATTAACATATACAAGCGTATTGCGTGGTATATACCCTATTAACATGAGATATCAGATACATTAAACACATAATACATGTCGAAACGTTTCCTTAGACAAATTTTTTTTTGGAGACAGGGTCTCACTCTGTTCCCCATGCTGGAATGCAGTGGCGCAATCATGGCTCACTGCAGCCTTGACCTCTCACCTCAGCCTCCCAATTAGTTGGGACTACAGGAACTTACCACCATGCTGGCTAATTTTATCAGATTTTTAAGGGTTTTTTTGGTAGATATGAGGTCTCACTATATTGCCTAGGCTGGTCTTGAACACCTGGGCTCAAACAATCTGCCTGCCTCAGCCTTCCAAAGTTCTAGGATTACAGACATGAGCCACCACACCTGGCCTTTTTAAAAAAATTTTTGTAGAAAGAGGGTCTCCCTACGTTGCCCAGGCTGGTCTCAGACTCCTGGGCTACAGCAATTGTCCTGCTTCAGCCTCCTGAGTAGCTGGGATTACAGGCGTGCACCACAGTAACTAGACGAATTTTAAACAAATGTTTAAAGCTTACAAGGTTGAGGGTTTTTGCTGCCATGCCTGAAATTTTTGGCACAGGTCTGGATGCTAAGGCAATGGCATATCATGCCTCCAACGGACTCACAAAGCCCTCCTGTAACAAGTTTTATGTCCCATCGGGACCATGGGAGCCTGAAAACCCCACCCATTACAGGACACCAGGTTGAATTTGATGAAACACCACCTACCACGGTTTACTACTGACTCTGGCAGGCCAGCCTGGCAGCCAGGAACAGGTTTAAGGCCCAGATGCACCCTGGGTGACTGTAAGGAACTGGCATCAATCTTTCTGTACCTCAGTTTCCCCATCTTTGAAACTGGGATCCGGCACCCACCTCATCAGGTGCTGGTGAGGGCCAAGGATGTTTGTCTATGTAAGTGCACGGGGCAAGCATGCAGCTGTGCCTGCTGTTATTATCGTTGTTGCTGTAATTATGCTTACAACATGAAAGAACTGCCTGCCTCTGAGAATGAACAAGAGGCCTTGCATTGTGGGATTCCAGGGGTTCCTTTCAGGCCCAAAACCAAGGGGAGAATAGAGATCTCAGAGCTGTCTGGAGTGGGGTGAGTAGGCCTCCAGAAAGAACTGAGCCTTTGGTGTGGCCAGTAATGTGGGCCAGTCCTACAGTCTCATGCCAGCATGGGGCTCAGAGATTAGGTGCACTCACCCTCGGCAATGGCTCCCAGCACCAGGATGCCCGACTCCTTGACCACCCACTCGGGGTGGAAGAGGAGGCCTTTGAGTAGCGGGAGTAGGTGGGGCAGCAGTTCCTCCCGAAAGACATTGGCGAGGACGTCCAGTGCGGCCGCTGAGCACTTCCCTGGGGAAGGGGAGACAACGGGAAGGCTCAGGGCGGCCCCTCAGGCAGGTGGTCGACCTCCTTGACTGTACTCCCAGGATCAGAGATCATGATCAGAATCTTCACGATCAGCTTCTAATCAGCTTCTGCCTCAGCTTCCAGTCACCTCCCAAGAGGGAGTCCTGGGCTTGCCACCCCACCCCCACCCCCAGGTAGGGGCACACACTCAAATTCCAGTCGGAGAGAGCATCATCATCGTCGTCATCCTCCGCGTCCTCGGAGCCATCAGGCCGCTCAGCCTCGTGGGGCAGTGTCACCGTGCGTGACTTGTGGAAGCGTGGCTTGATGTCCTGCTCACTGTCAGGGACAGCCTCGTCCTCCTCCACATCCCCCTGGGGGACAGGCAGACTATTAAGTACTTTGGGGACCACAGCCATGACACCCATGACCACGCCCACCCATGCTGGGTGGGCCCTGCCTGACCTTGAGCAGGATGATGTCAATTTCCGAGTACTTCATCCCATTCACCAAGATGGGGATCAACCTGCACAGAGAGGGGCTGTTTATGGGGATGCAGGGCCCATGGCAAAAGTTGGGGGGAGGCACAGCTTGGGGAGGAGGCAAACAGGTGCCAACAGGGTGACCAGCCCACCAATCAGCCACAGAGCAGACCCTGCAGAGCATGATGATACTGCTAGGTGCACATCGATCCATTTCCCTCTGGGGAATGATCAGAACCTGGTCTCTGTCTCTATGATTAAGATATAAATGATGCCGCTCCTGCCTCCAAAGAAAGGCTTTTTTTTTTTTTTTTTTTTTTTTTT
>NW_012104954.1:894794-896149 GCF_000951045.1 Mandrillus leucophaeus | reverse complement strand
AACCCGGGAGGCGGAGCTTGCAGTGAGCTGAGATCCGGCCACTGCACTCCAGCCTGGGTGACAGAGCGAGACTCCGTCTCAAAAAAAAAAAAGAAGCAGGGTCTAATCGTATCACCCAGGCTGGAGTACACTGGTGCAATCACAGCTCACCACAGCCTCACACTCCTGGGTTCATGCAATCCTCCTGCCTCAGCCTCCCAAAGTGCTAGGATTAGAGCGTGAGCCATGGCACTCAGCCTGCAGGAAAGCTCTTGACCCAGGCCTGGCCACTCAGTGAATTACAGACCCCTGAATACACTGAAAATCTTGGTGTGGTGCCCAGTCCCTAGCACAACATTAAGGCAGGGACGTGCACTCCTATTCCTGGCCACTTTCCTGAGACAGGGCAGAGACGAGCCAGGGTAGGGGAGCAAACAGACTAGGCAGCCAGCCCCTCAGTTGCAGCCCAGAGTTGGAAGTGACAGAGCCTTCATCACCTGCTGATCTAGGTCTCATCACTCCCCAGGAGCCGTCCACCCAGCCCTAGACTGTTATCAGTAATAATTTGGGGCCGGGCATGGGAGCTCACACCTGTCATTTTAGCACTTTGTGAGACCAATGCAGGAGGATTGCCTGAGACTATAAGTTTGAGACCAGTCTGGGCAATATAGTGAGACCTCACCTTTAATGAATGATAAATAAATAAATAAATAAAAATACAAAAATATGCTGGGAGCAGTGACTCACGCCTGTAATCCTAGCACTTTGGGAGGCCGAAGTGGGCAGAACGCAAGGTCAGGAGTTCGAGACTAGCCTGGCCAACATGGTGAAAACCAGTCTTTACTAAAAATAAAAAATTGGCCTGGCACGGTGGCTCACGCCTGTAATCCCAGCACTTTGGGAGACTAAGACAGGCAGATCACGAGCTCAGGAGTTTGAAATCAGCCTGAACAACATGGTGAAACCCCGTCTCTACTAAAAATACAAAAATTATCTGAGCATGGTGGCAAGCACCTGTAATCCCAGCTACTAAGGAGGCTGAGGCAGGAGAATCGCTTGAACCATCCTGGTTAACACGGTGAAACCCTGTCTCTACTAAAAATACATAAAATCAGCCGGGCTTGGTGGCACATGCCTGTAGTCTCAGCTACTCAGGAGGCAGGAGAATCCGGGGAGATGAAGGTCACAGTGAGCCAAGATCATGCCACTACACCCCAGCCCGGGAGACAGAGTGAGACTCTGTGTTTTAAACAAACAAATAAATAAATAAATAAATAAATAAGGCCAGGCGCAGTGGTTCACGACTGTAATCCCAGCACTTTGGGAGGCCGATGGGGGCGGATCACGAGCTCAGGAGTTCGAGACCAGCCTGACCA
>NW_012104954.1:890855-894034 GCF_000951045.1 Mandrillus leucophaeus | reverse complement strand
CTACCCAGAGGGAAGGTTGTACCTATGTGCCTAAGAATGAAGCCAACACAAGGGAAGCAGATCTGAGACCACATAGATGCCTTTCACATCCTTTGAGCTCCTGGATACAGCCACACCTGAAGCCTTTGTTGATTTTTTTTTTTTTTTTGAGACGGAGTCTTGCTCTATCGCCCAGGCTGGAGTGCAGTGGTGTGACCTTGGCTCACTGCAACCTCAGCCTCCCGGGTTCAAGCGATTCTCCTGCCTCACCCTCCTGAGTGGCTGGGACTACAGGCGTGGGCCACCACACCCAGCTAATTTTTCGTATTTTTAGTAGAAATGGGGTTTCACCATGTTAGCCAGGCTGGTCTCGATCTCCCGACCTCGTGAGCGCCATGCCTCAGCCTCCCAAAATGCTGGGATTACATGCGTCGGCCACCGTGCACGGCCATTGATTTTTCATTTCTTTCCACCTATCAGTTACCTAATTTTGAAGTCTTTAAAAAGTGGCATTCTTGCCACTTACACATAAATATACACTGAATATAAACTGACAAGGATGTGGACTGAAAGAAGCATAGCAGGTGACCAGAAGGGAAGGCAGAGGCATAGAAAGGGGTCGAAGCTGGGGTGGGAGAGTAGACAGCAGCAGTACTCACTGGACCAGATGGGAGGCCAGGACTTCCTTACAGATGGGCTGCTCGGCCAGCGTCAGCCAGAACTCACAGGCCTCAAGGGCAACGTTCTCGTCATGGTCCTGGGTCCTCTGCAGCATGTACTGTGATAGCGGGGAGAAGCTGAGGCCTGGCCTGGGTAGGGGTGGCTCCCTGACCCTTGCCACTGGCCCCTTGCCTGCCCGCCTGGGCTGGCCTCGACCATGCACACCTGGATGATGCTGTGCATGTGGGGGATGAGCCTGTCGATCCGCACTTCCAGAAGCATCACCAGGGCGCGGCACACATTCTTCCGCACCTCGGGGTCATCATCCACGGCCAGGGCAAATAGGTGCTACAGGGAGGAAAAGGGTCAGCTGTAGGGGCCCTTGGTCCTCACCCTGTCCACCCCCAGCCCAGCGTCCCACCTCAATGAAGGTGTCAATATTGTCCATCAGCGCCTGAGCCCGGTCCATGATGAACTGGTTCACGCAGGCGATGGCGTGGGACCTGGCGGGGAGCAGACACACGGGTCACCCTGAACCTGCCCACTCCAGGCTCCCTGAAGCCCCCAGAGAGCTGCACCCACCGGATCTTGGGACTGCAGTGCTTGAAGAACTGCAGGAACTTGGGGATCATGATGTTGAGGGGCCTGTTGAGCGCGTCACTGTCCAGAAGCTCTGATGAGTCTTCACAGATCTTCTGCAGGGCTCCAAAGGCTCCCTGAGTGCAGAGGGGCAGAGAGACAAAGGTGGGTGGTGGGTGGTGGTCCCAGCCCCCCATACCCGTTCCGGCCATCTATGGCTTCTCGCCTACCTCACAAGTGTTGTAATCCTCCGAGTTGAGCAGGTTGCAGAGCTGGGGCAGCAGCTCGGGCCACATCTGCAGCTCACCCTTGGAAGCGATGGTGGTGATGAGAATGCCTGGGGCGGCCAGGAAAGGACGCTGCCTGAGGCCGGGCGGGGGCTGCCCAGCACCTCCCCTCCCACTGGGCACCCCCAGTGCTGCCTTTCTGTCCCCTAGCCCATGTATGCCCTCCACATCCCCCCTCTTTTTTTGTTGTTGTTGTTTTTTAAGAGATAGAGTTTGCTCTGTTGCCCAGGCTGGATTGCTGTGGCACAATCATAGTTCCCAGCAGCCTCGAACTCCTGGCCTCAAGCCATCTTCCCGCCTCAGCCTCCTGAGTCGCTGGGACTGCAGGCACATGCCGCCATGCCCAACTAATTCTTAACATTTTTTGTAGAGATGGGATCTCACTATGTTGCCCAGGCTGGCCTGAAACTCGTGGCCTCAAGCAATCTTCCTGCCTCGGCCTCCAAAAGCACTGAGATTACGAGCGTGAGCCACCGCTCCTGGCCTTGACATAGGTAGAAGGGTACTCCTTGACTCAGTAAGCACCCTGAACCTTACTGTGAGACAACTCTGTTCCAGGCCCTAAAGCACAGCACAGAGCAAAACACAAAATCCTCACCCTTGGGAGCTGGAAGTAAGCTACGAAGTAAAGATAAATTAGCAAAAAAACTGGGAGGGGCCGTGCATAGCTGGCTCATGCCTGTAATCCCAGCACTTTAGGGGACCTAGGTGGGTGGATCACTTGAGGTCAGGAGTTCGAGACCAGCCTGGCCAACATGGCAAAACCCCATCTCTACTAAAAATACAAAAATTAGCTGGCTGTGGTGGGGGGCACCAGTAATCCCAGCTACTCGGGAGGCTGAGGCAGGAGAACTGCTTGAACTTGGGAGGCGGAGGTTGCAGTGAGCGGAGATCACGCCACGGCACTCCAGCCTGGGACAGAGCAAGACTCCATTTCAAAACAACAAAACAAAAACAAACAACTGTGAGGGGCCACATGCCAAGGACTAAGGGGAGAAATATAGCAGAAAAGATGGTGAGAAAGGGCTGTAGGTGAAGCTAGCAACTTTAAATTGGGTGGCCAGAGCAGGCCTCATTGAGGTGACATCTTGATATCTGAGGCAAGACCTGAAGGAGGTAAAGGAGGCAAGGGAGGAATCATCCAGGTCTCTGGGAAAAAGGCATCTCAGGCAGAGGACTCTATGGTGCGGAGGCCTGGCGTAAGGGCAGGCATGATGTGCTAACAGATAGGTAAGGAGCCACTGGGGCTGGGCAGAGAGTGGGAGGGGAGAGAGGGAAAGGAGGTAAGGGCAGGAAGATGGCAGGGATGCTTGTACTGCCTATTAGACATCCAGGAGTCACATACAGCAGGCATCTGAGGTACCAGGACAGTGCACGTATCTGGTGACAGAGCTGGATATGGGTTCTGTTAAGTGCAGAGATGGTTATTTACTGCCACAAGATGGCACTGTTTCCCAAGGGTGGAAACTGTCCATGAGAGAAAGGTGCTCCCTGCAGTGGGTAGGTACAGTGAGGACTGTGGAACCTTAGCCACATCCCCTCACTCTCTGCGCCTCAGTGCTTCCAACCCTCAGAAGAGATAAAGAAAACCATCCTCTGCCAGGCACGGTGGCTCACGCCTGTAATCCCAGCACTTTGGGAGGCCGAGACGGGCGATCACGAGGTCAGGAGATC